>NC_088415.1:57723033-57973033 GCF_034236695.1 Oncorhynchus nerka
CGCCCAGTGCAAAGCCAACCCCAAATTGTCAATGCTGTGTGCATGTCGCATCTAGAGGTCTTGCAGTGCACGTTTGTGAATGCTTATTCCGCGAATGATTTAATTGATCTGTGTCAATCAACTCTAGATCATCGTCATCCCTGTGCGGACACCCAAAAACCTATCCAATCAATTCATCGTGTACCTTTAAAAATATATATATTTTTCATAATACAAAAACAACTTGCATCAAACATGTCTAACAAAACAAAACACAGGTATTAACAAGAAAATACTCAAACATACAAAAAATGTCAATAAAATAATAAAAATAACTATTCTAGTGCAATTGTATTCACTCTGAGAAAATGTCATGATTAAGGAAGATGTTATTCACTAGAGATAATGTCTTAACAAGAGAATTCAATCAAAAATATGTGTAATTTTGGTATAGAATTCTGGAATTTTTGTTTGTTTATAAAGTATTTGGCAACAAGAATTTAAAAAAAATTCAACCATTTCAATGGTCTTGTTATCATTGCAATAGTAACATATTATATCCTTCATGTCAAAAACATGGGTAGTGTTCATAATGGTAAATAAGTATTCTGCAAGGTTTTCACAGAATTCGGACACACATTTACATTCAAAGAACGAGTCAGATTCTCACCTTTTTCACAGAAAACGCAGATATCATCAATAGCCACACATTTGGACAACAGAATTTACATGGATATATCTTATGTGGGGCGGCAGTGGTTAGAGCGTTGGACTAGTAACCGGAAGGTTGCAAGTTCAAACCCCCGAGCCTACAAGGTACAAATCTGTAGTTCTGCCCCTGAACAGGCAGTTAACCCACTGTTCCTAGGCCGTTATTGAAAATAAGAATTTGTTCTTAACTGACTTGCCTGGTTAAATAAAGGTTAAAAAAAATATCCTTAAATTTGTTTGGTATACAATAACCAAGCTTTTTCTAGACAATGTCAGGAATAAGCACGTTCCATAAAGATTTTCCTCTCGTTGTAAGTTGGTTTTGTGAATGAAGAATTTGTCTTATATATTTATTACAACTCGATTTCTCAAGTATTCCCACACCTTCCAATCTCAGTTCTGGATAAGCTCTGTGATCATTCCCAAAGCTAAGATGACTTTTCATTAGTGTAGTTAAACCACTGAGAATGGCTTTGATCACAGAAATAAACTCTGAAAGGTATTGGAAATTCCCAATTCCCCCCCCCTCCTCCCTCTCTGCAGATGACTTCGTCAACCATTTTGAAAAGAAGGTCGACGACATCCGATCCTCGTTTGCTAAGTCAAACGACACCGCTGGTTCTGCTCACACTGCCCTACCCTGTGCTCTGACCTCTTTCTCCCCTCTCTCTCCAGATGAAATCTTGCGTCTTGTGACGGCCGGCCGCCCAACAACCTGCCCGCTTGACCCTATTCCCTCCTCTCTTCTCCAGACCATTTCCGGAGACCTTCTCCCTTACCTCACCTCGCTCATCAACTCATCCCTGACCGCTGGCTACGTCCCTTCCGTCTTCAAGAGAGCGAGAGTTGCACCCCTTCTGAAAAAACCTACACTCGATCCCTCCGATGTCAACAACTACAGACCAGTATCCCTTCTTTCTTTTCTCTCCAAAACTCTTGAACGTGCCGTCCTTGGCCAGCTCTCCCGCTATCTCTCTCAGAATGACCTTCTTGATCCAAATCAGTCAGGTTTCAAGACTAGTCATTCAACTGAGACTGCTCTTCTCTGTATCACGGAGGCCCTCCGCACTGCTAAAGCTAACTCTCTCTCCTCTGCTCTCATCCTTCTAGACCTATCGGCTGCCTTCGATACTGTGAACCATCAGATCCTCCTCTCCACCCTCTCCGAGTTGGGCATCTCCGGCGCGGCCCACGCTTGGATTGCGTCCTACCTGACAGGTCGCTCCTACCAGGTGGCGTGGCGAGAATCTGTCTCCTCACCACGCGCTCTCACCACTGGCGTCCCCCAGGGCTCTGTTTCTAGGCCCTCTCCTATTCTCGCTATACACCAAGTCACTTGGCTCTGTCATAACCTCACATGGTCTCTCCTATCATTGCTATGCAGACGACACACAATTATTCTTCTCCTTTCCCCCTTCTGATGACCAGGTGGCGAATCGCATCTCTGCATGTCTGGCAGACATATCAGTGTGGATGACGGATCACCACCTCAAGCTGAACCTCGGCAAGACGGAGCTGCTCTTCCTCCCGGGGAAGGACTGCCCGTTCCATGATCTCGCCATCACGGTTGACAACTCCATTGTGTCCTCCTCCCAGAGCGCTAAGAACCTTGGCGTGATCCTGGACAACACCCTGTCGTTCTCAACTAACATCAAGGCGGTGGCCCGTTCTTGTAGGTTCATGCTCTACAACATCCGCAGAGTACGACCCTGCCTCACACAGGAAGCAGCGCAGGTCCTAATCCAGGCACTTGTCATCTCCCGTCTGGATTACTGCAACTCGCTGTTGGCTGGGCTCCCTGCCTGTGCCATTAAACCCCTACAACTCATCCAGAACGCCGCAGCCCGTCTGGTGTTCAACCTTCCCAAGTTCTCTCACGTCACCCCGCTCCTCCGCTCTCTCCACTGGCTTCCAGTTGAAGCTCGCATCCGCTACAAGACCATGGTGCTTGCCTACGGAGCTGTGAGGGGAACGGCACCTCAGTACCTCCAGGCTCTGATCAGGCCCTACACCCAAACAAGGGCACTGCGTTCATCCACCTCTGGCCTGCTCGCCTCCCTACCACTGAGGAAGTACAGTTCCCGCGCAGCCCAGTCAAAACTGTTCGCTGCTCTGGCCCCCCAATGGTGGAACAAACTCCCTCACGACGCCAGGACAGCGGAGTCAATCACCACCTTCCGGAGACACCTGAAACCCCACCTCTTTCAGGAATACCTAGGATAGGATAAAGTAATCCTTCTCACCCCCCTTAAAAGATTTAGATGCACTATTGTAAAGTGGCTGTTCCACTGGATGTCTTAAGGTGAACGCACCAATTTGTAAGTCGCTCTGGATAAGAGCGTCTGCTAAATGACTTAAATGTAAATGTAAATTAAATTCATTCAATGTTATAAATTGTTCATATGTAAGAATATTACCTCTGATGTCAAAAACATCAAGAACAAAGTCAATATTCCTTTCATGCCAGCTGGGGTAGAACAATGACTTATTCCTTACAGTTATGTCTGAACTATTCCACAAAAGAGCTTTATGAGGGGAAAAATTGTTCAGGAAACATTTTCCAGGCCATTAAAGCTTGTTGGTGAAACCTAGCCAATTTAGTGGTTAATCATTCAGGAATATAATTACATTTCAGTAAAAATTTAACTTATTAAACACATTATTTGGAATGAAATACCATATTGAATCGGTACTAATCAAACATCTTTTCAACCAAATCCAACCAACACTTCCAGACCGCCTTCAGATATTTTATTAGAGAGGACTGACTCTTTTAGTTTGCGAGTTATTTTTCCAGATGAAGTCTAGAAAGGTCTTGTTGATCTCTTTACAACTAGAGGGACTTACAAATAACGATAATGATGGGTACACGAAACGAGACAGTCCCTCTGCCTTGGACAGAAGTACACTCCCAAGTATAGAAAGATCCCTTTGTAGCCAATTATTCAATATATTTTTTGTTTTCTTAATTTTAGGAGAGAAATTCATGTCTGACTAAGTGCTTTTTTTGACCGATGTATTCCTAAATATTTAACACAGTCCTTTACAGAAATGTTTTCTATTTCTTTATCATCAGTCATATAAACATAAGATTTCACATTTAGAAACATTCAGTTTTAATCCTGATACAATAGAGAATGCAGTTATAGCATTAAGGGAATGGGCGAACTGGTCTTTGTTTCGTTAAAAAAGAGTATCAGCAAGTTGGGAAATTTGGATTTCTTTGTTAAAAATGGTTAAGCCAAAAAAGAAGTTCCACAACCAAAATGAATACAAATGGCATCCCTGTTGTACACTTCTGTTGATACGGAATATTTTGGATGTATTAAGGTTTAGTAACACAGAACTCTTTATATAGTTGTAAAACATGCGAATGACTTCGATAACATTTTCACCGAAGCCAAAACGTTTACCGATTGAAGCAAATCGATGATGATGTCGTAATCGATCGAACGCGATGAACTAACAAATGTTTTTGAAATTAAACACAATATAGATTTAAACCGTGCCACAAAAACGTTTATTCATAGATAAGTGTTCGCTATAGAGCTCCGCTTACTACTGAATATGGTAAATTGTTGTTCATCATGTTTACTGAGCTTTCAAGAATGTACTATATTTGTAATCTGTCTCGCTATTTGTATAGGAGAAACCCTGGGTGAAAGAATTGAAATGGGTACTAGAGGATTTGAAGGATGACCCTAAGAAAGCTGTCTATCGACCAAGCAGCAGGACCGAAGTTAAGACAATTGTAAGACCTTTCTAAATGCGCCATCAACCATAATATGGAGGAAATGAACTATACATTTAACACATAAGGATAATCACGTCACCCCTACCTATATCCTATATGTACAAATTACCTCGACTAACCTGTACCCCTAAACTGACTCGGTACCGGTACCCCCGTATATAGCCTCGTTAGTGTTATTTTATTGTGTTACATTTAATTATTTTTTACTGGAGTTTATTTGGTAAATATTTTCTAAACTCTTCTTGAACTGCACTGTTGGTGTAAAGGGCTTGTCAGCATTTCACGGTAAGGTCTTACTTGTTGTATTCGGCGCATGTGACAAATAAAGTTTGATTTGTTTGATTTGACTTGAAGTAACTAATGAGATCAATTTAGGTCTGCATTATTGGTGATTCTGGAGAAGATAATGTATTAAGCACATGTTATTCTTATTCTTCCAGAATCCTTATACTTGATATACGCATTCTCCAACTAAAGACATTTCAAAATAAATTTGATTAAATAAAATAAAAAATAAAAATAATACATTTGATTTGATTCTTACAGTACATAACCCCTGATAATCAAGAGTATCTGAAGGTTAAGAAGAGGACCAAACAAAAGTCAGAGAAGGTATCTAGCGATATATTTTACATGCTGATGATGCCATCCATAGTTGATTATTTTATTCAACACGTCCATACAATCAATAGATTAACAATGCCTTGTGCCATTGTGTGAATGAAATGCGTCTCATTTAATGTATTAAGGCGTCTAAGCTCAAAACACAACTTAGATATAATAATCAACAGAAAGTCCTAAACATATAACTGGTAAACCCAATGCCTTGTCTACATGCTCTCTACCCCTCAGTCCTATTCCCACTCCTCCAGAAGCAGGGCAGTGATGACCCCAGTTGTCCCTATAGCTCTGGGGGAGCTGGAGTCCCCTGGGACCAGTGATGATGAGGAGGCCACAGACCGGAAGGAGAGGGTCTCCAGTGCCAGGGAACGGCATGAGCAAGCCAGAGCCATGATGGACACATTCACTGAGAAGTTCCACTCTATCGCAGAGGATCTCCAAGAGATGAAGGTACTGGTCAGAGAAGGGACCCGTGGTCTCCAACCCTAGACTTTGAGATTGACAGAGTATGCATCAACCTTTGTTCCTACCCAGCACTAACTGATTCTACTGATCATCAAGACCTTCATTAGCTGAACCAGGTTGGTTAGTGCTGGGCTTTAAACAAAACCTTGTACACCCTGTGGTTCTCCAGGACCAGGGTTGGCGACCACTTAGAACTCTCCACCATAGGGCTGTTGATTGCTAGTTTGTCAGCATAGATATGTGTGAAAACCCTGCGCCTCTGAAGATATACTATGTTTATATCAGAATCCTACATGAGCTGTAGAACTGTGATGTGCTACTTTCCCCCTTGACTGCACCTAGATTCCCAGGAAGAGGTCCACTCGACCGCGGTCATCATGCTCCCAGTCTGCCAATGAGGATGGATCCCCCCTGGCCTCTACCCAATCAGATAAGGCCCTGAGGCGAGACTGGTCACGACATATGATTACAGCCGGAGAGGCCGGTGGTGACATCATTCGAACACCTTCATCAGCGTCATTATTCTCTTTGCCAACCATTTATGAGGTCGTCAAGGGGAGCAGGGAGTCCAAACCTGATGTGTCCGGAGATGATGTCAAAAAGAGCAAGACGTCCAAATCTAAAGTCAGGCAAGGCTTTCGCTATTTCACCAAGGCTTTGACTGGACTGTTGGTTAGTACGTTTTATTATTATTATTTTTTTGTACAGCTTTTTTCTCTGTGTCTGGTATGAGACCTTAACTGTGAGTGTAATTGGTATTGTTAGGGGAAATAACCACACAAGTTTTCCATCGGTGCTATGCTTCTGCTGGTCTACAGTATCCTCCAAAACACGTTACAAATGCCGTGGTCTATTGATTGAGTCATTCATTGTTCCTTATTTATATGAAATAATGAATGACTTCATGTCTCTTTTACTTTTCATGAACCTCCCAAAGCGTACAAAAGATGACCCTTCTGGAGATGGACGGATTGCGCGAAGTGTGACACCATCCAATGACACACTCAACATGGTCATGGCTCCTCCACATCCACTCACTAACTGGCATTTGTGAGCTACGTTCAGACAAAATTTGTATGGATGATATTTAGCAGAGGATATGTTTTTCTTATATAAAGGATACAAATGAATAATACAACTGTTCTGTTGGGAGTAGCGGTGTTTGGGTGGAATCACTGGGGAAGCCAGAAAAAAAAGCCATATTACAACCTATGTGTTGTGATAATTGCGTTGTTTGCTCTATAAATCCTGTTCATGTGCATTGCGACCGTGATATACAGCTCTGTAAAGAAATGAAGAGACCACTGCAAAATGATCAGTTTCTCTGGTTGTACTATTTATAGGTATGTGTTTGGGTAAAATTAACATTTTTGTTTTATTCTATAAACATTGACAACATTTCTCCGAAATTCCAAATAAAAATATTCTAATTTAGAGCATTTATTTGCAGAAAATGACTGGTCAAAATAACAAAAACGATGCAAAGTTGTCAGACCTTGAAAAATGCAAAGGAAAATAAGTTCATATTCATTTTTAAACAACACAATACTAATGTTTTAACTTAGGAAAAGTTCAGAAATCAATATTTGGTGGAATAACCCTGATTTTCAATCCCAGCTTTCATGCGTCTTGGCCTGCTCTCCACCAGTCTTTCACATTGATGTTGGGTGACTTTATGCCAGTCCTGGTGCAACAATTCAAGCAGCTCGGCTTTGTTTGATGGCTTGTGTCCATCCATCTTCCTCTTGATCACATTCCATAGGTTTTCAATGGAGTCCAGGTCTGGAGATTGGGCTGGCCATGACAGGGTCTTGATCTGGTGGTCCTCCATCCACACCTTGATTGACCTGGCTGTGTGGCATGGAGTATTGTCTTGCTGTAGAGCATTGCCTTGCTGAAGCACCCCCAGATCATCACCGATCCTCCACCAAATTTCACATAGGTTGCGAGATCTGGAGAGGCCTACAAGCCACAGTGTCTCACACCCACTGTGAAATTAGGTGGAGGATCGGTGATGATCTGGGGGTGCTTCAGCAAGGCTGGAATCGGGCAGATTTGTCTTTATGAAGGACGCATGAATCAAGCCACGTACAAGGTTGTCCTGGAAGGAAACTTGCTTCATTCTGCTCTGACAATGTTCCCCAACTCTGAGGATTTTGTTTCTCCAGCCGAAGAGCACTAAACATTTTCGGACCACTACACAACTATTGATATAGAACCACCGAGAGTTACCGCAAGTCGCAAAGAAAACAGGAGCTGCCTCCTCTATTCCAGCACCATTTCAACATCATCAAACCCCCTCTGGTTAGTTTAATATAGTGACAACTAAAATATACCAAAAACGATTTAGTCCAAACGTAAGCTAAATATGATGTGGCTTTCCATGGTTCTGATTTTTGTGTGCTTGTGCGTGTGTGTGCACATTCATGCAAGTAGAAAAAACCTGTTTACCCACCCTACTTATAGAGAAACGCCAATGCCATCCTCCTCTCTTGCATGCTGACGAAAGTGTCACTCCATCATACATATCAGGCTTTTATTTTTTGTTTTCCTAGGCTACCTGGCTAAAATGCATGCTTGCGAGCCTAACTTCCTTTCATGGGCAACGTTAGCTAGTTAACATTAGCCTTCTAACATCTATCTACATATTGAACTCTCAGACCCTGGGGCACAATGTATGAATGAATGTTTGGATCAGGATCACTGTTATAATCATTGGCCAATACGGAGAATTAAGTAAAACCACAAGTCCAAATCCCTCTCACATCCATTGCTAATTTAGGAAAGGGGCAATTTTAGCTGGCTGGCTAGCAACCGGAGGACAACAACACAATAAGATGCAACAATTCAAGTTGTTTCTGTTAATAACGTATGCTCTCAATGCGATTTGATACGAGGGCTTCCCTTGTAGAACAGCTAAGCGATTGTTAAATACTTTTTAGCCCTTCCCAGCCCTTGTTTCTCTTTATTTCAGCATTATTAAAGTGGCAAGTGATTTCAAGTCTATGTATAGGACAGCAGCCTCTAATGTGCTAGCGATGGCTATTTAACAGTCTGATGGACTTGAGATAGAAGCTGTTTTTCAGTCTCTCGGTCCCAGCTTTGATGCACCTGTACTGACCTCGCCTTCTGGATGATAACGGGGTGAACAGGCCGCGGCTCAGATGGTTGTTGTCCTTGATTATCTTTTTGACCTTCCTGAGACATCGGATGCTGTAGGTGTCCTGGAGGGTAGGCAGTTTGCCCCGGTGATGCGTTGGGCAGACCACACCACCCTCTGGAGAGCCCTGCGGTTGCGGGCGGTGCAGTTGCCGTACCAGGCGGTGATACAGCCGACAGGATGTTCTCAATTGTGCACCTGTAAAAGTTTGTGAGGGTTTTAGGTGCCAAGCCAAATTTCTCAAGCCTCCTGAGGTTGAAGAGTCACTGTTGCACCTTCTTCACCACACTGTCTGTGCGGGTGGACCATTTCAGTTTGTCAGTGATGAGTACGCAGAGGAACTTGAAGGTTTCCACCTACTCCACTGCGGTCCCATCGATGTGGATTGGGGGGGTGCTCCCTCTGCTGTTTCCTGAAGTCCACGATCAGCTCCTTTGTTTTGTTGCTGTTGGCTGAGGTTATTTTCCTGGCACCACACTCCCAGGGCCTTCACCTCCACCCTGTAGGCTGTCTCATCATTGTTGGTAATCAGGCCTGCTACTGTTGTGTTGTCTGCAAACTTGATGATTGAGTTGGAGGCATGCGTGGCCACGCAGTAATGGGTGATTAGGGAGTACAGGAGGGGGCTGAGCACGCATCCTTGTGGGGGCCCAAGTGTTGAGGATCAGCGAAGTGGAGGTGTTGTTTCCTACCTTCACCACCTGGGGGCGGCCCATCAGGAAGTCCAGGACCCATTTGCACAGGGCGGGGTTCAGATCCAGGGTTCTCGACCTTAATGATGAGCTTGGAGGGTACTATGGTGTTGAATGCTGAGCTATAGTCAATGAACAGCATTCTTACTTAGGTATTCCTCTTGTCCAGATGTGTGATAACATCGTCTGTGGATCTATTGGGGCGGTAAGCAAATTGAGTTTGAGTATATTTTTACAGGGACAGTGCACATTAATCAACGTTTCAGTAAAAGTGCCGGTTTTAGCCAGCCGGTTAATTTTCAACCGCAGTCCCTGGGCAGGTTATTAAAAACAATTACAATATAGACAATTATTGAGCAGTGAGCACACGCAGAGCAACATAGGACAAGCAAGACGTAGCATACAGACAGAGCAACATAGCACAAAAAGCAGCAAGACAAAATTCATAAAAGCAACAATGTGTTTCCACACCTCACAAGCTACAGACAACATGGAAAGCGGCAATACACAGCTAGGGATTATGATCACATACGTGATTGACCTTTAGCCATGTATTCATACATTTTGTGAAAGTGTGATAGGTGGTGCAGTTGTGTGTCTCACAGAGAAAGCAGATTTACTAAAGGTGCTTTTCCTTAAGGAAAATACAGTCACCTCTCATGGCAGACCTTGTGGATCTGCTGCCATATGTTTGAGTTTTCTGTTTGATGGCTATTGGGCTTCCTATCAACCACTTTGAGAGCCTGTTTGTAGACAGACTGAATAGGTTTTAATGTTGTACAGCAAGCTTGGGCCCAACTAGTCAAGCAGTATGTTAAGTGGGGGAGTATTATAGATTTGAAGTACAGTTTTGCTACCTCTGGAGTCAAACAATTTTGTATAAATCGGAAATTAGCTAGGTTGAATTTGGTTATCTGAATGACCTTTTTCACATGCTTTTTAAAAGAGAGGTTGGAATCAAGTATGATGCCAAGGTACTTAAAATCAGATACCACCTGGAGCTTCTCCCCTGACACATAGACATCTGGTTCAGTAGCATCTGTTGCCCTCTTTGTGAAGAACATGCAAACATTTTTTTTCACATTGAGATGCAAACAAGAGTCACTGAGCCACTTTGTAACCTGGACCATTACAGTAGTGAGTTATTGTGCAGCTTGTTGTTTGCTCTTTGCACATATATCATTGTATCATCTGCATGCATTTGAACTTCAGACCCAGTACAGACAGAATGCGTTTTGTAGTGGGTCTAGGGTGTCAGGTAAGGTAGAGGTGATATGATCCTTGACTAGTCTCTCAAAGCACTTCATGATGACAGACGTGAGTGCTATGAGCCGATAGTCATTTAGTTCAGTTACCTTTGCTTTCTTGGGTACAGGAACAATGGTGGACATCTTGAAACATGTGGGGACAACATACTGGGACAGGGAGAGATTGAAAATTTATGTAAACACCAGCCAGCTGGTCTGCGCATGCTTTGAGGACGCTGCTAGGGATGCCGTTTGGCTGGCAGTTTTGCGAGGGTTAACACGCTTAAATGTCTTCCTCACCTCAGCCAAGATTGTTTCGTTTATAATCTGCGCAATGATGTGCCAAACCGTTCATTTAGTGTATTTTTATTGGGTCATTAGAATAAGCTTCCATATGTGGTAATATTTCTCTAGGAGCTGATCCGTGCAGTATTGTGAAATAATTATATGGTGAAAACAGTGCTGCGTTTTTAAACGTTTTTATCCTTTTAAGATTTTTTTAATTTTTTTAGATTTTTAATTTGTAAACATTTTTTTTTTATTAACAACAAATCAATACATAAAGCACATGAGGGAACACAAGCATACATAGATTACAAACAATGGACAATCGAGCTAGGGGGTACAATATCACATTACAATTACATAAGGACCTTAAGGGACATGCATATACTTACAATTCTAACAGCTTTTTTGTTAGTAGAGCATTTAACCGTCTTAAAATACAGTTCAATTTCTTTTTGTAGGGTACGAAAATTTGGTTTTCTGTTTGTAAATTTACATTTGTGTATATGAAATTTGGCCAAAAGAATAGTGAAATTAATTACATAAAAATGATTCCGCTTATTTCTATTGTATGTAAAGAATCCAAACAGTACATCTCTC
This sequence comes from Oncorhynchus nerka, assembly GCF_034236695.1. Lineage (NCBI taxonomy): Eukaryota > Metazoa > Chordata > Actinopteri > Salmoniformes > Salmonidae > Oncorhynchus > Oncorhynchus nerka. The sequence goes on from NC_088415.1 coordinate 57,734,548, forward strand.
CACAATAGTGTAAAATCTTCATAAATGTGTTCAATTATAAACCTACTGATGTCTTGCCAGTTTTCTTACATGCATACAATGCCAAAAACGATGCACAACTGTTTCTGGGTTGTCATTAGAAAAGGAGCAATTTGAGTTGATGTTTTCCTTAAACTTCTTCATATAATGGTTGGCAGGATAATATTTATGAATAATTTTAAAGGAAACTTCCTTAATTTTGTTAACAAGTAGGTATGTTTGTGGCAACATCCAAACTTTTTTCCAACAGATATAATCAATAAATCCATTCCAATAAGGCATGACATAAGGTATAGATAGATACAACATCCTGCTGAAACAAGGATCGTATCGCTCTGTTGTTGAATGGACCAAAAGAGAAACAAATCTTTCCTACTGATGAGTCAACAGGGTCAACAGAAGGTAGGCTCTGAGGGTCAGGTCTTGACATGTTCTTGAATAACATAGCAACACCTGAGGGAATGGCATCTAAAACAATTGCAAAATCTTTAGGTGTTACAGGGACCTTGTAAAGTGATAAGAATTCTTTATAACTGAGTAAAAGACCCTCTGCATTTACCAGTTGGCTCACCAATAGGATATTATTTCTGAACCAATATTCTAAAAACAGAGAGGTATTTTTATACAATATATCCCGATTATTCCATATATAATATCTGTGTGGAGAAAGATTGTGTTTATAAATGAAGGACCATGACAAGAAAACCTGCCGATGAAAAGCAGAAAGTTTCACTGGGACTTTGTCAATATTATAATTGCAAAACAACATGAAGTTAAGGCCACCAAAAGTAGAGAAGACATGATAAGGAATAAAATTCCAGATAGAAGTGGGTCTTCTTAGGAATTGTTTTATCCAATTGATCTTGAAAGTATTATTTAAAGTAGTAAAATCCAGAAAATTCAGTCCACCATTCTCATAAGTGTTCATTACAACAGTTTTCCTAATGTAATGGGTACGGTTTCTCCAAAGAAAGTTGAAAAGCATCTGGTCTATCTCCTTGCTTATTTTACGGTCAAGATATAAAGATAGAGCACCATATGTTAGTCTAGAGATACCTTCAGCCTTGGTTATCAGGACTCTACCTTTTAAAGATAAGTCCCTCTGTAGCCATTGATTTAGTTTCTTCTGTTTTTTTTTAATAAGAGGGTTAAAATTTAGTAAGCCTCTAGACTTCTGATCCTTTGTAATGGTTATGCCTAAATATGTAAGTTCTTCTTTTACTGGAATACCATAATATGAAGGTGTTACACAATCTTTGACAGCCATGAGTTCACATTTCTTAATGTTAAGATATAGACCAGACGCTTTGGAAAAGGATTGTATCACATTGATCGATATGGGAATTTGGTTAGCGTCTTTCAGAAAAAGTGTAGTATCGTCAGCCAGCTGGCTTATAATAATTTCTTTACCAGCTATGGAAATACCTTGTACAGGACTATTATTATTATATATTATTATATATTATATATAATTATATTATATATTATTATAATATTACTATATTAGAATTTGCAAGAAGTTGGGTGATTAATAAAAACAGGTACGGAGAGATAGGACAACCTTGCCTAATTCCTCTCTTTAACTCAAATCTAGGTGAGGTGCCATATTTCAATTTGATAGAGCTGTTACCATTTGCATAGAGAGTCTTAATAGCCTTACAGAAAAAATCCCCAAAGCCAAGTCTCTCAAGGGAGTGGAAGAGAAACTGATGCTCTACTGTGTCAAATGCTTTATAAAAATCTAAAAATAATATGAAGCTATCCTCAGTTATTAGGTCTGAGTAGTCAAGTACGTCTAATACTAGTCTGACATTGTTAGAAATATGTATGTTCCTCATGAAGCCAGACTGTGTTTCATCAATGATTGCATCCAGAACTTCTTTAATTATTTTTGCAAGTAGTGAGGCTAATATCTTATAGTCATTATTAAGAAGACAAATTGGACGCCAGTTATCGATGAGCAGCACTTCTTTTTTAGGCTTATAGGTAGGTATCAGTGTTATTAACCCCTGACTCATTGTAGGAGGGAGAACATTGTTTTTAATACTCTCTAAAAAGACTTCAAATAGGAAGGGAGCTACTTGTTCAGAAAATAATTTGTAAAATTCTGATGTAATTCCATCAACACCTGGTGATTTATTGTTCTTTAGATGTTTGATAGACTCTAATCTCTTCAACTTTGATGGGTTCATCACACTGTTTAGATTCTATATCACTGATAGAGTGAACATTATTCAGTGAGTTAAAAAACATATCTGTGGATTCCTGACAGTACGTAGAGCTATACAATTTTCTGTAAAAATTGCTGCAGTATTTAGCGATTCATTTTTGGTCATCTGTAATTACATTTACATTTAAGTCATTTAGCAGACGCTCTTATCCAGAGCGACTTACAAATTGGTGCATTCACCTTATGACATCCAGTGGAGCAGCCACTTTACAATAGTGCATCTAAATCTTTTAAGGGGGTGGGGGGGTGAGAAGGATTACTTTATCCTATCCTAGGTATTCCTTAAAGAGGTGGGGTTTCAGGTGTCTCCGGAAGGTGGTGATTGACTCCGCTGTCCTGGCGTCGTGAGGGAGTTTGTTCCACCATTGGGGGGCCAGAGCAGCGAACAGTTTTGACTGGGCTGAGCGGGAACTGTACTTCCTCAGTGGTAGGGAGGCGAGCAGGCCAGAGGTGGATGAACGCAGTGCCCTTGTTTGGGTGTAGGGCCTGATCAGAGCCTGGAGGTACTGAGGTGCCGTTCCCCTCACAGCTCCGTAGGCAAGCACCATGGTCTTGTAGCGGATGCGAGCTTCAACTGGAAGCCAGTGGAGAGAGCGGAGGAGCGGGGTGACGTGAGAGAACTTGGGAAGGTTGAACACCAGACGGGCTGCGGCGTTCTGGATGAGTTGTAGGGGTTTAATGGCACAGGCAGGGAGCCCAGCCAACAGCGAGTTGCAGTAATCCAGACGGGAGATGACAAGTGCCTGGATTAGGACCTGCGCCGCTTCCTGTGTGAGGCAGGGTCGTACTCTGCGGATGTTGTAGAGCATGAACCTACAGGAACGGGCCACCGCCTTGATGTTAGTTGAGAACGACAGGGTGTTGTCCAGGATCACGCCAAGGTTCTTAGCGCTCTGGGAGGAGGACACAGTGGAGTTGTCAACCGTGATGGCGAGAACATGGAACGGGCAGTCCTTCCCCGGGAGGAAGAGCAGCTCCGTCTTGCCGAGGTTCAGCTTGAGGTGGTGATCCGTCATCCACACTGATATGTCTGCCAGACATGCAGAGATGCGATTCGCCACCTGGTCATCAGAAGGGGGAAAGGAGAAGATGAATTGTGTGTCGTCTGCATAGCAATGATAGGAGAGACCATGTGAGGTTATGACAGAGCCAAGTGACTTGGTGTATAGCGAGAATAGGAGAGGGCCTAGAACAGAGCCCTGGGGGACACCAGTGGTGAGAGCACGTGGTGAGGAGATGGATTCTCGCCACGCCACCTGGTAGGAGCGACCTGTCAGGTAGGACGCAATCCAAGCGTGGGCCGCGCCGGAGATGCCCAACTCGGAGAGGGTGGAGAGGAGGATCTGATGGTCACAGTATCGAAGGCAGCCGATAGGTCTAGAAGGATGAGAGCAGAGGAGAGAGAGTTAGCTTTAGCAGTGCGGAGCGCCTCCGTGATACAGAGAAGAGCAGTCTCAGTTGAATGACTAGTCTTGAAACCTGACTGATTTGGATCAAGAAGGTCATTCTGAGAGAGATAGCGGGAGAGCTGGCCAAGGACGGCACGTTCAAGGGTTTTGGAGAGAAAAGAAAGAAGGGATACTGGTCTGTAGTTGTTGACATCGGAGGGATCGAGTGTAGGTTTTTTCAGAAGGGGTGCAACTCTCGCTCTCTTGAAGACGGAAGGGACGTAGCCAGCGGTCAGGGATGAGTTGATGAGCGAGGTGAGGTAAGGGAGAAGGTCTCCGGAAATGGTCTGGAGAAGAGAGGAGGGGATAGGGTCAAGCGGGCAGGTTGTTGGGCGGCCGGCCGTCACAAGACGCGAGATTTCATCTGGAGAGAGAGGGGAGAAAGAGGTCAGAGCACAGGGTAGGGCAGTGTGAGCAGAACCAGCGGTGTCGTTTGACTTAGCAAACGAGGATCGGATGTCGTCGACCTTCTTTTCAAAATGGTTGACGAAGTCATCTGCAGAGAGGAGGAGGGGGGAGGATTCAGGAGGGAGGAGAAGGTGGCAAATAGCTTCCTAGGGTTAGAGGCAGATGCTTGGAATTTAGAGTGGTAGAAAGTGGCTTTAGCAGCAGCGACAGAAGAGGAAAATGTAGAGAGGAGGGAGTGAAAGGATGCCAGGTCCGCAGGGAGGTGAGTTTTCCTCCATTTCCGCTCGGCTGCCCGGAGCCCTGTTCTGTGAGCTCGCAATGAGTCGTCGAGCCACGGAGCGGGAGGGGAGGACCGAGCCGGCCTGGAGGATAGGGGACATAGAGAGTCAAAGGATGCAGAAAGGGAGGAGAGGAGGGTTGAGGAGGCAGAATCAGGAGATAGGTTGGAGAAGGTTTGAGCAGAGGGAAGAGATGATAGGATGGAAGAGGAGAGAGTAGCGGGGAGAGAGAGCGAAGGTTGGGACGGCGCGATACCATCCGAGTAGGGGCAGTGTGGGAAGTGTTGGATGAGAGCGAGAGGGAAAAGGATACAAGGTAGTGGTCGGAGACTTGGAGGGGAGTTGCAATGAGGTTAGTGGAAGAACAGCATCTAGTAAAGATGAGGTCGAGCGTATTGCCTGCCTTGTGAGTAGGGGGAAGGTGAGAGGGAGAGGTCAAAGAGGAGAGGAGTGGAAAGAAGGAGGCAGAGAGGAATGAGTCAAAGGTAGGCGTGGGGAGGTTAAAGTCGCCCAGAACTGTGAGAGGTGAGCCGTCCTCAGGAAAGGAGCTTATCAAGGCATCAAGCTCATTGATGAACTCTCCGAGGAACCTGGAGGGCGATAAATGATAAGGATGTTAAGCTTGAAAGGGCTGGTAACTGTGACAGCATGGAATTCAAAGGAGGCGATAGACAGATGGGTAAGGGGAGAAAGAGAGAATGACCACTTGGGAGAGATGAGGATCCCGGTGCCACCACCCCGCTGACCAGAAGCTCTCGGGTGTGCGAGAACACGTGGGCGGACGAAGAGAGAGCAGTAGGAGTAGCAGTGTTATCTGTGGTGATCCATGTTTCCGTCAGTGCCAAGAAGTCGAGGGACTGGAGGGAGGCATAGGCTGAGATGAACTCTGCCTTGTTGGCCGCAGATCGGCAGTTCCAGAGGCTACCGGAGACCTGGAACTCCACGTGGGTCGTGCGCGCTGGGACCACCAGATTAGGGTGGCCGCGGCCACGCGGTGTGGAGCGTTTGTATGGTCTGTGCAGAGAGGAGAGAACAGGGATAGACAGACACATAGTTGACAGGCTACAGAAGAGGCTACGCTAATGCAAAGGAGATTGGAATGACAAGTGGACTACACGTCTCGAATGTTCAGAAAGTTGAGCTTACGTAGCAAGAATCTTATTGACTAAAATGATTAAAAATGATACAGTACTGCTGAAGTAGGCTAGCTGGCAGTGGCTGCGTTGTTGACTTTGTAGGCTAGCTGGCAGTGGCTGCGTTGTTGATTCGGGGCTAGCTGGCTAGCTAGCAGTGTTGATTACGTTACGTTGCGTTAAAAGAACGACAATAGCTGGCTAGGTAACCTAGAAAATCGCTCTAGACTACACAATTATCTTTGATACAGAGACGGCTATGTAGCTAGCTATGTAGCTAGCTACGATCAAACAAATCAAACCGTTGTACTGTAATGAAATGAAATGAAAATGTGATACTACCTGTGGAGCGAGGCGGAATGCGACCTGGTTGTTGAGTTCTATTCGGTAGACGTTGGCTAGCTGTTGGCTAGCTAGCAGTGTCTCCTACGTTAAGGACGACAAATAGCTGGCTAGCTAACCTCGGTAAATTAAGATAATCACTCTAAAACTACACACTCTAAACTACACAATTATCTTGGATACGAAGACAGCAAAGACAACTATGTAGCTAGCTAACACTACACTAATCAAGTCGTTCAGTTGAGGGTAATAGTTTCTACAGTGCTGCTATTCTTATTGACTAAAATGATTAAAAATTATACAGTACTGCTGAAGTAGGCTAGCTGGCAGTGGCTGCGTTGTTGACTTTGTAGGCTATGTAATAACACCATCAATGTTTAACTTATGGATAGTGTTATTTTTAGAGTGAAATTTCTCAAGTCTAAAGAAATAGGATGAATTCTGTTCTCCCTCCTCAATCCATTTTTTCCTAGATCTAATAAAGGCTCCTTCTGCTTTTAATTTATATATATTATCCAGTTTATTTTGCAACTCAATTGGTTCCATCTTCTCCTCCCCCAAGAGGTCAGCTGGGGACCTCTGAGAAAGGGAAGTTATCTTAATGATCACAACGTTTTTATCCTATCAGTATCGAAACATGCTCCAATGACGCACAGCGACCGCTCTCTCTGGGTGGTGTTTTCTCTCTGCGCAGTGTTTTGGGAAACGCATGATCCATCTTCGACTGTTGAAGGAAAGATGCATCGTTAAAACACTCGTAAACCTACATTCGGGAAACCGGGCCCAGGTTAGGTGTACGTGTATCACCTTTCAGTTCAAGAAACGGGTTTCTCTATTTGTCCCAATGTATGTATAGTTTTTCCTTGTGGTGTATCCGTAGTTGGTGATACGCATTGTGAAGAAGAATGTTGATGTTGTTGAAGAGGAAGACTCAGTGGTAAACAAACTCCAAATCGTGTAATTTGGTGAGTAACTGCCACATACAGACTCGATTGATTAAAATGTGGTGTCATGATGTTAGCATAATGTCATGTGTTGACATTTCACACCCTAAGTATAGCCTAGCCCACGAAAGGCGTTGAGCCAGCTAAAACTATTCCCTGCTGCGATCAGGGAGCAATTGAACTTGATCTGTAGACTATAATCATTGCCAGATTGCTTGGTCGTTCAAGTTTGTTTCTTCGTTATTTTGGAGCAGCAAATCCAAGACCGACTTGATGATTGTCAGAAGTGTCTAGACAGCTGGTGGGCCAAGCAGAGCGCTTCTATTTATGTTGCAGCTAACGTTAGCTAGCTATAAGTACAGTCAATATTCAGCTGTTACCATTATCGCCAACTTTAGACATGGATTGTTCGCAGATTTGCTGGCTATTCTGTATAGCTAGCTAGTTATGCAAATGACAGGGTAGCACAAATGAAAAGGCAAAACATTTTGCTTAAAAGTCCAATGTATCCGTTTTTATCTCGGTATCAAATAATTTCTGTGTAATAATTAAAACTGTAATATGTAACCCAACCAATTTCACATAAAAAATTGAGTTATAGATCTGTTATTCTCATTGATAGCAAGTCTAAGAAGTGGTAGATCAGTTCTATGTGTGATATTTCTATCCTTCCCATTCTTAAATACATAATTTTGTTTACTTTATTTTCTGTTTTCTACACCAGCTTCAATTTTCATACATTTTTGGGTAATTGAAAAGATATTTCACAGCGGTTTAGATGGTACAATGATTCTCTATCAATGATTCTCTATCATTGTACCTTTATAAACTGAAATTATGCAAACTATTATCATTTTAGCAACCAGGAAATGGAGGAGTGATTTCTTCATATTGCACCTTTTTTAAGTACTTATTTATAACAAGGGTTATATGGACAAAATCAGACCTCTGAAATGAGAATGTATGGCCCTCCCTTCAGCTAAATATATTTGACCTAAACCCTCCCTGAACGCTAAAAGAACCAAACAAGTGACCCTCCCCTACACCCAGAATAATAATGAATACATGAAGTGGATAGCAGAGAGCATGTCTTAGATATGCAGTTTTACTGTTCTTTGGTCCTGTAAGCATTACATGGCAAAGCATGAATTCTGATAGGGCTGCGGGCCAGAAGGTTCTGGGTTCGAAGACCACTGTGGACAAGAGTGGTGGTGGAAAGATCTCAGTTTTTAGTAAAAGCATTGCATGAACATATCATCGTTAAAAAAATGGTTTAATACACAAATTACCAAAGTTACAGGATAAGAATGGACAGAGAGGTAAGCCTACGTGTGTGTGTTCATATGATATGTATCCAAGGACAAATCAGTGCGTCTTGTTTGGAACTAAACACTCCCTGTTTGCAAATAATTAAATCTGAAACCTAGTAGGAATCTGAGCATGGTACTTTCAAAAGTTAGGCCTACCTTTCCACCCCAGACAGAGAAGGCCTACTGATGCAGAGAAATGTAAGCTTTAACTGCTGGCTACTTTTCTTCTGTGGTTTAACCCAATGAGAGAAGGTCACAAGTGTTTACCTAAAAGCTGTCTGGGTTTAAACATCTTCTATTGTACAGAAAGTGAATGAATAAATAGCTTAATCAATAAATACAACTTTGCTCCGTGCTTCTCCGAGCATGCACTTCGTAGCTCATAGGCTACGGATCATTTGATTGAGACCACGCTAAATAGCCTATAGGTGCAGTTGATATTGGAAATGTCGAGTGGAGAATCACAGATGAAGGGAAGCATCAGGCAGGCATCGATATATATAGCCTAATAAGCAACTCATTCTAAAACACTGAGAAATATATTTAATCAATTACAAATGACATTTTCCTCCAGGTAACCATTCTGTATATTTCGATCCATCCCTTACTGTGGTTGTTTTAAATTAAAATGAAAAAAAATAAAAACATGCAAATAGCTATTTCTTCTTAGCAAATAGCTATTTCTCAAGCTATTTCTGTCACCAGGCAGGCCAAATCTCCATCCCAACAAACAGGGATGGAGTTTCAGGCTGTATTTTCAAACAGCTCTTACACTAAAATGGCATTATCAATTTCACAGTATTATTCCAACCTCATAGTGTAGGAATATAAACTCAGCAAAAAAAGAAATGTCCTCTCACTGTCAACTGTGTTTATTTTCAGCGAACTTAACATATGTTCATACAAATATTTACACAACAAGATTCAACAACTGAGACATAAACTGAACAAGTTCCACAGATATGTGATAAACAGAAATGGAATAATATGTCCTTGAACAAAGGGGGGGGTTCAAAATCAAAAGTAACAGTTAGTATCTGGTGTGGTCACCAGCTGCAGTGCATCTCTTCCTCATAGACTGCACCAGATTTGCCAGTTCTTGCTGTGAGATGTTACTCCGCTCTTCCACCAAGGCACCTGCAAGTTCCCAGACATTTCTGGGGGGAATGGCCCTAGTCCTCACTAGAGGTCGACCGATTATGATTTTTCAACGCCGATACCGATTATTGGAGGACCCAAAAAAAAAAAGCTGGTACCGATTAATCAGCCGATTTTTGAAATGTATTTGTAATAATGACAAGTACAACAACACTGAATGAGCACTTATTTTAACTTTATATAATACATCAATAAAATCAATTTACCCTCAAATAAATAATGAAACATATTCAATTTGGTTTAAATAATGCAAAAACAAAGTGTTGGAGAAGAAAGTAAGTGCAATATATGCTATGTAAGAAAGCTAATGTTTCAGTTCCTTGCTCAGAACATGAGAACATATGAAAGCTGGTGGTTCCTTTTAACATGAGTCTTCAATATTCCCAGGTAAGAAGTTTTAGGTTGTAGTTATTATGGGAATTATAGGACTATTTCTCTCTATACCATTTGTATTTCATATACCTTTGACTATTGGATGTTCTTATAGGCACTTTAGTATTGCCAGTGTAACAGTATAGCTTCCGCACCTCTCCTCGCTCCTACCTGTGCTCGAACCAGGAACACAATGACAACAGCCACCCTCGAAGCAGCGTTACCCATGCAGAGCAAGGGGAACAACCACTCCAAGTCTCAGAGCGAGTGTAACGGCTTTCTTGTGGAGAAGTCCACCCTCGCCGCCGACCATGGCCTAGTAGTCCTCACCCAGAACCCCACTGGACTGAGGGGCAGCTCGGGACTGAAGCAGCTCGGCACTGAGGGGAAGCTTGGCACTGAGGGGAAGCTCGGGACTGAGGGGAAGCTCGGGACTGAGAGGAAGCTCGGGACTGAGAGGAAGCTCGGGACTGAGAGGAAGCTCGGGACTGAGAGGAAGCTCAGCACTGAGAGGAAGCTCAGGCAGGTAGTTGGATCTGGCAGATCCTGGCTGGCACTCTCCCTGGGTCGACCGCCCACCTGTCCATCTCCTCCCAAGTTGTGTAGTCCAGATATTGTTGCTCCTGTTGCCGCTGTTGCTTCTCCTCATACCAGCGCATCTCAGCTCTCGCCGCCTCCAGTTCTTCTTTGGGGCGGCGATATTCTCCAGGCTGATCCCAGGGTCCTTCTCCGAACAATTCGTCCTCCCATGTCCATTCCTCTCTTTGTTGCTCCTGCCTGTTACCACGCCGCTTGGTCCTGTTGTGGTGGGTGATTCTGTAACGGCTTTCTTGTGGAGAAGGAGAGTCGGACAAAAATTCAGCGTGATGATGATTCATGATATTTAATGAAGGAAAAAACTATACATGAAGAAACTACAAAATAATGAAATGTGAAAACCGAAACAGCCCTATCTGGTGCAAATACAAAGACAGGAACAATCACCCACAAAACACTCAAAGAATATGGCTGCCTAAATATGGTTCCCAATCAGAGACAACGATAAACACCTGCCTCTGATTGAGAACCACTCCAGACAGCCATAGACTTTGCTAGATACCCCCACTAAGCCACACACCCAATACCTAACAAAACCCCAAGACAAAACACACCACAATAAACCCATGTCACACCCCGGCCTGACCAAATAAATAAAGACAAACAGAATATACTTCGACCAGGGCGTGACAGGGAGTGACGTTTGAAACACTATTAGCATGCACCACGCTAACTAGGTAGCCATTTCACATCGGTTACACCAGCCTAATCTCGGGAGTTAATAGGCTTGAAGTCATAAACAGTGCAATGCTTGAAGCACAACTTAGAGCTGCTAGCAAAATGCACGAAAGTGCTGTTTGAATGAATGCTTATGAGCCTGCTGGTGCCTACCATCGCTCAGTCAGACTGCTCTATCAAATCATAGACTTAATTATAACATAATAACACACAGAAATGCGAGCCGTAGGTCATTAATATGGTCGAATCTGGAAACTAACATTTAGAAAACAAAACGTTTATTATTTCAGTGAAATACGGAACCGTTCGGTATTTTATCTAACGGGTGGCATCCATCAGTCTAAATATTCCTGTTACATTGCACAACCTTCAATGTTATGTCATAATTACGTAAAATTCTGGCAAATTAGTTTGCAATGAGCCAGGCGGCCAAAACTGTTGCATATACCCTGACTCTGCATGTAATGAACCAAAGAGAAGTGACACAATTTCACCTGGTTAATATTGCCTGCTAACCTGGATTTCTTTGAGCTAAATATGCAGGTTAAAAAATATATACTTATGTGTATTGATTTTAAGAAAGGCATTGGTGTTTATGATTAGGTACACGTTGGAGCAACGACAGTCCTTTTTCGCGAATGCGCACTGCATCGATTATATGTAACGCAGGACACGCTAGATAAACTAGTAATATCATCAACCATGTGTAGTTATAACTAGTGATTATGATTGATTAAGTTTAATGCTAGCTAGCAACTTACCTTGGCTTCTTACTGCATTCGCGTAACAGGCGGCCTCCTCGTGAGGCAGGTGGTTAGAGCGTTGGACTAGTTAACCTCAAGGTTGAAAAATTCAATCCCTGAGCTGACAAGGTAAAAATCTGTCATTCTTCCCCTGAGCAAGGCAGTTAACCCACCGTTCCTAGGCCGTCATTGAAAATAAGAATGTGTTCTTAACTGACTTGCCTAGTTAAAGGTTAAAGATTTCCGATTGTTATGAAAACTTGAAATCGGCCATTCTTGAAATCGACCTCGAGTCCCCACCCTCCGATCCAACTGGTCCCAGACGTGCTCAATGGGATTGAGATCTGGGCTCTTCACTGGCCATGGCAGAACACTGACATTACTGTCTTGCAAGAAATCACGCACAAAACGAGCAGTATGGCTGGTGACATTGTCATGCTGGTGGGTCATGTCAGGATGAGCCTGCAGGAAGGGTACCACATGAGGGAGGAGGATGTCTTCCCTGTAACGCACAGCATTGAGATTGCCTGCAATGACAACAAGTTCAGTCCGATGATGCTGTGACACATCGCCCCAGACCATGACAGACCCTCCACCTTCAAATTGATCCCGCTCCAGAGTACAAGCCTCGGTGTAACGCTCATTCCTTCGACGATAAACACGAATCCGACCATCACCCCTGGTGAGACAAAACCGCGACTCGTCAGTGAAGAACACTTTTTGCCAGTTCTGTTTGGTCCAGCAACGGTGGGTTTGTGCCCATAGGCGACGTTGTTGTCGGTGATGTCTAGTGAGGACCTGCCTTACAACAGGCCTACAAGCCCTCAGTCCAGCCTCTCTCAGCCTATTGCGGACAGTCTGAGCACTGGTGGAGGGATTGTGCGTTCCTGGTGGAAGTCGGGCAGTTGTTGTTGCCATCCTGTACCTGTCCCGCAGGTGTGACGCTCGGATGTACCGATCCTGTGCAGGTGTTGTTACACGTGGTCTGCCACTGCGAGGACGATCAACTGTCCACCCTGTCTCCCTGTTGCGCTGTCTTAGGGATCTCACAGTACGGACATTGCCCTTGCCATATCTGCAGTCCTCATGCCTCCTTGCTGCATACCTAATGCACGTTCACGCAGATGAGCAGGGACCCTGGGCATCTTTCTTTTGGTGTTTTTCAGAGTCAGTAGAAAGGCCTCTTTAGTGTCCTAAGATTTCATAACAGTGACCTTAATTGTAAGCTGTTAGTGTCTTAACGACCGTTCCACAGGTGCATGTTTATTCATTCTTTATGGTTCATTGAACAAGCACGGGAAACAGTGTTTAAACCCTTTACAATGAAGATCTGTGAAATTATTTAGATTTTTACGAATGATCTTTGAACGACAGGGTCCTGAATAAGGGATTTTTCTTTTTTCGCTGAGTTCATATGAAGCACAGGAAATCATGTTTTTGATTGCACCGGCCTTTTCAACATTCAGTCCCCTTCTTTGGTCTCTCAGCTTCTTCCACTTCAGTTCAAGAGGTCTACATCAAGCATTCTATGTTTTCTTTTGTATTTCTGTTAACTTTTGTTGTTGACCTTCATCTATTTATTTAATCAGGCAAGTCAGTTAAGAACAAATTCTTATTTACAATGACGGCCTACACTGGCCAAACCCGGACGATGCTGGGCCAATTGTGCGCCGCCTTATGGGAGTTCCAATCACGGCCGGTTGTGATACAGCCTGGATTCGAACCAGGGTGTCTGCGCCACTCAGGAGCCCTAACGGGTTGTTCCACCTCAACAAGTACAATAAAGTGAATTTCAACACCCACCGTCTCAAATTGTTTTGAAAAATGTTTCAGTTGTAAGAAAAACAGATAAGATGAGCATTCCTGCAACATTATTTTGTTAAAAAATCATTTTTGATTGCACCCTAATTGGCAATTTTTAGTATGTTCTCGGATTCATGTAACATTCAATAAACATAGTACCAAATATCCGATTTGGACCAAACTTTTTTCTAACAGTGAGTTAGACATGAGGAATCCAAATACATTCTCAAAAGCCACACTTCATGCCATACTACCCCAACAATGAGTATACAGTATCAGTTCTCTATGTCTGACAAGTAGTATGGGGCTGCGGCTCAGAGTATTATTTCTTTATCCTATATAATGTACTCTCATTGAATTCGGTTATGTTTTTTTAACCTGTTCAGAGAAATTAGTCATTAGTTGTTGGGTTTATGTCCCAGCCTACATCCTGATATTACCAGGTTCTGACCACTAGATGGAGGTTTTCTTGCAATTAGGTGATTACAAAATGACATATTGGTTTTCCTACTCTGTAAGCAGTCTATGGACCAGGTATGACAGCAACAGATGCTTTGGTTTTGTTTCTGGCCACTCTTTCAAATTCTAACCTTTTAACATGGTGTCACAAATCCAATGCAATTCCGTGGTACCTAATATTAGCATTTTCACAGTTCATGTCCAAATCATCCTAAAGTATCTAAAAATGGATTGTGTAACTCAATGATGTTACAAATAGATGATTTGGATATGAAGCATGAACATGCTAATATAGGTACCATTGACACGCATTGGATTTATTGCCACAAATGCTAAAAAGTTTGCATTTGAAAAGTTTGGTCCAAATCAGATGTTAAGTACATTTACATTACATTTAAGTCATTTAGCAGACGCTCTTATCCAGAGCGACTTACAAATTGGTGCTTTCACCTTATGACATCCAGTGGAACAGCCACTTTACAATAGTGCATCTAGGTCTTTTAAGGGGGTGAGAAGGATTACTTTATCCTATCCTAGGTATTCCTTAAAGAGGTGGGGTTTCAGGTGTCTCCGGAAGGTGGTGATTGACTCCGCTGTCCTGGCGTCGTGAGGGAGTTTGTTCCACCATTGGGGGGCCAGAGCAGCGAACAGTTTTGACTGGGCTGAGCGGGAACTGTACTTCCTCAGTGGTAGGGAGGCGAGCAGGCCAGAGGTGGATGAACGCAGTGCCCTTGTTTGGGTGTAGGGCCTGATCAGAGCCTGGAGGTACTGAGGTGCCGTTCCCCTCACAGCTCCGTAGGCAAGCACCATGGTCTTGTAGCGGATGCGAGCTTCAACTGGAAGCCAGTGGAGAGAGCGGAGGAGCGGGGTGACGTGAGAGAACTTGGGAAGGTTGAACACCAGACGGGCTGCGGCGTTCTGGATGAGTTGTAGGGGTTTAATGGCACAGGCAGGGAGCCCAGCCAACAGCGAGTTGCAGTAATCCAGACGGGAGATGACAAGTGCCTGGATTAGGACCTGCGCCGCTTCCTGTGTGAGGCAGGGTCGTACTCTGCGGATGTTGTAGAGCATGAACCTACAGGAACGGGCCACCGCCTTGATGTTAGTTGAGAACGACAGGGTGTTGTCCAGGATCACACCAAGGTTCTTAGCGCTCTGGGAGGAGGACACGATGGAGTTGTCAACCGTGATGGCGAGATCATGGAACGGGCAGTCCTTCCCGGGAGGAAGAGCAGCTCCGTCTTGCCGAGGTTCAGCTTGAGGTGGTGATCCGTCATCCACACTGATATGTCTGCCAGACATGCAGAGATGCGATTCGCCACCTGGTCATCAGAGGGGGAAAGGAGAAGATTAATTGTGTGTCGTCTGCATAGCAATGATAGGAGAGACCATGTGAGGTTATGACAGAGCCAAGTGACTTGGTGTATAGCGAGAATAGGAGAGGGCCTAGAACAGAGCCCTGGGGGACACCAGTGGTGAGAGCGCGTGGTGAGGAGACAGATTCTCGCCACGCCACCTGGTAGGAGCGACCTGTCAGGTAGGACGCAATCCAAGCATGGGCCGCGCCGGAGATGCCCAACTCGGAGAGGGTGGAGAGGAGGATCTGATGGTTCACAGTATCGAAGGCAGCCGATAGGTCTAGAAGGATGAGAGCAGAGGAGAGAGAGTTAGCTTTAGCAGTGCGGAGTGCCTCCGTGATACAGAGAAGAGCAGTCTCAGTTGAATGACTAGTCTTGAAACCTGACTGATTTGGATCAAGAAGGTCATTCTGAGAGAGATAGCGGGAGAGCTGGCCAAGGACGGCACGTTCAAGAGTTTTGGAGAGAAAAGAAAGAAGGGATACTGGTCTGTAGTTGTTGACATCGGAGGGATCGAGTGTAGGGTTTTTTCAGAAGGGGTGCAACTCTCGCTCTCTTGAAGACGGGAGGGACGTAGCCAGCGGTCAGGGATGAGTTGATGAGCGAGGTGAGGTAAGGGAGAAGGTCACCGGAGATGGTCTGGAGAAGAGAGGAGGGGATAGGGTCAAGCGGGCAGGTTGTTGGGCGGCCGGCCGTCACAAGACGCGAGATGTCATCTGGAGAGAGAGGGGAGAAAGAGGTCAGAGCACAGGGTAGGGCAGTGTGAGCAGAACCAGCGGTGTCGTTTGACTTAGCAAACGAGGATCGGATGTCGTCGACCTTCTTTTCAAAATGGTTGACGAAGTCATCTGCAGAGAGGGAGGAGGAGGGGGAGGAGGATTCAAGAGGGAGGAGAAGGTGGCAAAGAGCTTCCTAGGGTTAGAGGCAGATGCTTGGAATTTAGAGTGGTAGAAAGTGGCTTTAGCAGCAGAGACAGAGGAGGAAAATGTAGAGAGGAGGGAGTGAAAGGATGCCAGGTCCGCAGGGAGGCGAGTTTTCCTCCATTTCCGCTCGGCTGCCCGGAGCCCTGTTCTGTGAGCTCGCAATGAGTCGTCGAGCCACGGAGCGGGAGGGAGGACCGAGCCGGCCTGGAGGATAGGGGACATAGAGAGTCAAAGGATGCAGAAAGGGAGGAGAGGAGGGTTGAGGAGGCAGAATCAGGAGATAGGTTGGAGAAGGTTTGAGCAGAGGGAAGAGATGATAGGATGGAAGAGGAGAGAGTAGCGGGGAGAGAGAGCGAAGGTTGGGACGGCGCGATACCATCCGAGTAGGGGCAGTGTGGGAAGTGTTGGATGAGAGCGAGAGGGAAAAGGATACAAGGTAGTGGTCGGAGACTTGGAGGGGAGTTGCAATGAGGTTAGTGGAAGAACAGCATCTAGTAAAGATGAGGTCGAGCGTATTGCCTGCCTTGTGAGTAGGGGGAAGGTGAGAGGGTGAGGTCAAAGAGGAGAGGAGTGGAAAGAAGGAGGCAGAGAGGAATGAGTCAAGGTAGACGTGGGGAGGTTAAAGTCGCCCAGAACTGTGAGAGGTGAGCCGTCCTCAGGAAAGGAGCTTATCAAGGCATCAAGCTCATTGATGAACTCTCCGAGGGAACCTGGAGGGCGATAAATGATAAGGATGTTAAGCTTGAAAGGGCTGGTAACTGTGACAGCATGGAATTCAAAGGAGGCGATAGACAGATGGGTAAGGGGAGAAAGAGAGAATGACCACTTGGGAGAGATGAGGATCCCGGTGCCACCACCCCGCTGACCAGAAGCTCTCGGGGTGTGCGAGAGCACGTGGGCGGACGAAGAGAGAGCAGTAGGAGTAGTGGTGTTGTCTGTGGTGATCCATGTTTCCTTCAGTGCCAAGAAGTCGAGGGACTGGAGGGAGGCATAGGCTGAGATGAACTCTGCCTTGTTGGCCGCAGTTCCAGAGGCTACCGGAGACCTGGAACTCCACGTGGGTCGTGCGCGCTGGGACCACCAGATTAGGGTGGCCGCGGCCATGCGGTGTGGAGCGTTTGTATGGTCTGTGCAGAGAGGAGAGAACAGGGATAGACAGACACATAGTTGACAGGCTAGAGAAGAGGCTACGCTAATGCAGAGGAGATTGGAATGACAAGTGGACTACACGTCTCGAATGTTCAGAAAGTTAAGCTTACGTAGCAAGAATCTAATTGACTAAAATGATTAAAATGATACAGTACTGCTGAGGTAGACACTACCCTAATCAAGTCGTTCCGTTGAGTGTGAAGTTTCTACAATGCTGCTATTCGGGGGCTAGCTGGCTAGCTAGCAGTGTTGGTTACGTTACGTTGCGTTAGGAGAACGACAATAGCTGGCTAGCTAACCTAGAAAATCGCTCTAGACTACACAGTTATCTTTGAAACAAAGACGGCTATGTAGCTAGCTATGTAGCTAGCTACGATCAAACAAATCACACCGTTGGGACTGTAATGAAATGAAATGAAAATGTGATACTACCTGTGGAGCGAAGCGGAATGCGACCGGAATGCGAAAGTTCTATTCAGTAGACGTTGGCTGGCTGTTGGCTAGCTAGGAGTGTCTCCTACGTTAAGGACGACAAAATAGCTGGCTAGCTAACCTCGGTAAATTAAGATAATCACTCTAAGACTACACACTCTAAACTACACAATTATCTTGGATACGAAGACGGCAAAGACAACTATGTAGCTAGCTAATACTACACTAATCAAGTCGTTCAGTTGAGTGTGATAGTTACTACAGTGCTACGGTAGACGGTGAACGTGTTGGGCAGATAGGAGGACGACGAAATACGATAATTACGCAATTATCTTTGATACAACGACGGCTATGTAGCTAGCTAAGAAGAAATTGCTAAGATTAGACAAATCAGACCGTTGTACTATAATGAAATGTAATGAAATGTAATGAAAAAGTTATACAACCTGCAGACCGAAGGAGACCGAAGCGCGGATGCGACCGGCTCACTCCAACCCGGAAGTACTATAATGATTTGAATATTATATGAATCCTTTAAATTAAAATGAACAAATTGTGCGCAATCTTTTAGCTTAATTTCTCAGATCAAATTACATTTCAACAAAATAATGTTTCCCTGAATGCTTATTTGATCTGTTTCTAAGTACAGAAATAAATTCAGAACACTGCGATGGTGGGTGTCATGCCTTGCTGAAATGACCTGGAATGACCCTAAATGCTCAGAGGTTGGTGTGGGTGGCAAGCTATGTCTTGTTTATAAGATGGTGGTGATGATTGTTCTATTTATTTCACCTTTATTTAACCAGGTAGGCCAGCTGAGAACAAGTTCTCATTTACAACTGCGACCTGGCCAAGATAAAGCAAAGCGACAAAAACCACAGAATTACACATGGAATAAACAAATGTACAGTCAATAACAATATAAAAATCTGTATACAGTGTTGGAAATGAAGTAAGGAGGTAAGGCAATAAATAGGCCATAGTGGTAAAGTAATTACAATTTAGCAATTAACACTGGAGTGATAGATGTGCAGATGAGGATGTGCAAGTAGAAATACTGGTGTGCAAAAGAGCAGAAAAACAAATATGGGGATGAGGTAGGTAGTTGGTTGGATGGGCTATTTACAGATGGCTGTGTACAGCTGCAGCGATCAGTAAGCTGCTCTGACAGCTGATGCTTAAAGTTAGTGAGGGAGATATAAGTCTCCAACTTCAGTGATTTTTGCAATTCATTCCAGTCATTGGCAGCAGAGAACTGGAAGGAAAGGCGGCCAAAGGAGGTGTTGGCTTTGGGGATGACCAGTGAAATATACCTGCTGGAGCGTGTGCTATGGGTGATGATGACTGTGTATGTTTTCTTTCAGCTTGTCCTGGCTGGAGACTGAGTGAAGGATCATGGGTAACACAGGTGACCGGATGTCCGGTGATCGCCATGGCGCTAAGGCCCATCGATCAGACAGCAGAGGCAGCGACAAAGACCATGAGCCCAGCAAGATGGTGGACAGCACAGACGATCCTAACATCTTCAACACACACGGACTGGGGTCCTCCAAGGTACCTCAGCACTGCACTGGATCATAGGATTTATTTTATGGAGGGCTGTGAAGACCCTCACAGTAGCCTCTAACCTTTACCCTAACCCATCAAAAAGTTGGATGTAATCTGTTTTAGGAGTGTGGAAACAGATGTAGGTGGGGGGGAAATGTCCAGCCCATTTGAAGGAGATGACGCCACCTTCGCTCAGGTCCAGGTCGCACGTTGACGCCATGGACAAGAGCTAAGAACACCTAGACCCTGTCATTCCCACGTTGTGATTTCAGCTGATTCTCCCCTCAGGCGTCGGACAAGGAGGAGCCTGACCTGGATGACTTGGTGAAGACAGGGCCTCAGTCCAGACCTACAGTCATCCGCTGGGCCGGAGGAGGGAAGGAGGTCTACATCGCGGGCTCCTTCAACAACTGGGGCAACAAGATCCCCCTCAATAAGAGGTAGGAGAGGAGAGGCCCTGGCTTACCAATAAGGTCTGCACACTATTACTCATATACTACCTTTTATTAGTGACACCATTTTGACACATTTAATAGTACATTAACACAGATTTTTTTCCCCCCAAGCCACAATGACTTTGTAGCGATCCTGGACTTGCCAGAGGGAGAGCACCAGTACAAGTTCTTTGTGGACGGACAGTGGGTCCATGACCCCTCAGAGGTAAACCCTACATAGGGCTCTGGCTTAAAGTAGACTACTAGATTGATTGATTGATTTTATTTTCCAGTAAAAAAAATGCATATAAAGTACATTTGGAAAGTTTTCAGACCCCTTGACATCCATCTAAAATGGATAATAATAATTATTTTTAAATCATCATTCTACACACAATACCCCATAATGACAAAGCGAAAGCAGGTTTATTAAAAACAAAAGAATTGGAGTCCACATGTGGTAACTTTAATTGTTTGGACATGATTTGGAAAGGCACACACCTCTCTATATAAGGTCCCACAGTTGACAGTGCATGTCAGAGCAAAACCAAGCTATGAGGTTGAAGGAATTGTCCGTAGAGCCCCGAGACATTATTGTGTCGAGGCACAGATCTGGGGTAGGGTACCAAAACATTTCTGCAGCATTGAAGGTCCCCAAGAACACAGTGGCCTCCATCATTCTTAAATGGAAGAAGTTTGGAACCAGCAAATCTCTTCCTAGTGCTGGCCGCCCAGCCAAACTGAGCAATCAAGAGAGAAGGGCCTTGGTCAGGGAGGTGACCAAGAACCTGATGGTCACTGACAGAGCTCCAGAGTTCCTCTGTGGAGATGGGAGAACCTTCCATAAGGACAACCATCTCTGCAGCTCTCCACCAATCAGGCCTTTATGGTAGAGTGGCCAGACGGAAGACACTAGTCAGTAAAAGGCACATGACAGCCTGATTGGCGTTTTCCAGAAGGCACCTAAATGACTCTCAGACCATGAGAAACAAGGTTCTCTGGTATAATGAAACCAAGATTGAACTCTTTGGTCTGAATGCCAAGCCTCACGTCCAGAAGAACTCTGGCACCATCCCTGCACCATCCCTGCAGTGAAGCATGGTGGTGGCAGCATCATGCTGTGGGAATGTTTTTCAGCAGCAGGAATTGGGAGACTAGTCAGGATCAAGGGAAAGATGAATGGAGCAAAGTACAGAGAGATCCTTGATGAAAACCTGCTCCAGAGTTCTCAGGACCTCAGACTGGGACGAAAGTTATTCTTCTAACAGGACAACGACCCTAGGCACACAGCCAAGACTATGCAGGAGTGGCTTCAGGACAAGTCTCTGAATGTCCTTGCGTGGCCCAGCCAGTGCCCAGACTTGAACCCGATCGAACATCTCTGGAGAGACCTGAAAATTGCTGTGCAGCGACTCTCCTGATCCAACCGGACAGAGCTTGAGAGGATCTGCAGAGAAGAATGGGAGAATCTTCCCAAATACAGGTGTGCCAAGCTTGTAGCGTCATACCCAAGAAGACCCGAACCTGTAATCGCTGCCAAAGGTGCTTCAACAAAGTACTGAGTAAAGGGTCTGAAAACTTATGTAAATGTTCTATTTCAATGTTTTACTTTTTATGAATTTGCCAACATTTCTAAAAAGCTGTTTTTGGTTTGTCATTATGGGTTATTGTGTGTGGGAATGTTTTAATTTTTTTATCCATTTTAGAATGAGGCGTAAATTCAAGGGGCTGGTTGATTGATTTAATTTATTTGACAATTATTTATATCCATACATAAGGGTGCTCCAGCCGCTGACGCCTCCACATACAATTTAAGAAAATCATCAAGGACAACACAATAAAGCTTAACAGCTTATTTCCATTGTGGTCCTTTTGAAGGGGGAAGGGGGAATGGGGAATGCAACAAGGTTAGGCGCCAATTGTAATGGCAACAGACAATGACAGACTGTTTGTTTTATAACATGAGATAACTAGTGCAATTCCCTTGCCTAATAAACAACTATGGACATACCCTTAATATGTAAAACATTAAATTCCTAATATATAGAAGACAATCACAATATGATAAACAACAGGCACCAAAATACTATATGCAATCCCAGGCATTTCCTTCTCGGCCACGTACTATAATCTTACTACCGTAATTGCTGGACTATTAAGCGCACCTGAATATAAACCGCACCCACTGAATTATTAAAAAATATGTATTTTGTACGTAAATAAGCCGCACATGTCTATAAGCCGCAGGTGCCTACCGGTACATTGAAACAAATGAACTTTACACAGCCTTTAAACGAAACACGGCTTGTAACAAAAATTAAACAGTAGCCTACCAAGAAAGTCATTGGTCACCATCTTCCTCCTCCTGTGCACTGAAACCACTGAAGTCATCTCCTTCGGTGTCGGAGTTGAATAGCCTCAGAATTGCTTCATCCGATGATGGATCGCTGCACTCTTCAACACGCAGCAGTCCAGCCTTTCGAAACCCGTTGATGATAGTGGATTTTTTGACAATGCTCCACGCTGTCAGCAGCTCTATTTCCTTTTCCAACAGCCAGATCGATCGCCTTCAACTTGAAAGCTGCATCATATGCATTTCTCCGTTTCTTTGCCATGATGAGAGTGACAAAATGACTACCGTAATCAGAATGATGGGAAGTTTGAGCGCGCTCGATTTATGTCACATTATGTGACGGTGCTCAGTTTTTTGGCGGCATGAATCTTGTGAAAGCGGGAAAAATCCATAAATTAGCCGCGTCATTGTATAAACCGCGAGGTTCAAAGCGTGGGAAAAAAGTAGCGGCTTATAGTCCAGAAATTACGGTACTCACTTTTGAAACATGCTACTATTTAGCCATTTTTTCAGTGAGAACTTGAAACTACATTTCGAGGTTCTACATTTCAGATTATTTGGAAGACTATTCCAAAGAATGGCAGCTGAGTATGAAAAAGTTTATTTCCCCATACCACTTGTAAATCTAAAAGGAACAACGTCAGTTTCACTCCTTCTAGTGGAATAGTTATGGTTATCTCGTACCAAGTTAAAGTAGTTACTTAAAGTGGCTTGCAAAAGTATTCACCCCTTGGCATTTTTCCTATTTTGTTGCCCTACAACCTGGAATTAAAATAGATTTTTGGGGGTTTTGTATCATTTGATTTACACAACATGCCTACCACTTTGAAGATGCAAAATATTTTTTATTGTGAAACAAACAAGAAATAAGACAAAAAAAACAGAACTTGAGCGTGAATAGCTATTCACCCTCCCAATGTCAATACTTTGTAGAGCCACCTTTTGCAGCAATTACAGCTGCAAGTCTCTTGGGGTATGTCTCTATAAGCTTGGCACATCTAGCCAC
Organism: Oncorhynchus nerka; assembly: GCF_034236695.1. Taxonomy (NCBI): domain Eukaryota; kingdom Metazoa; phylum Chordata; class Actinopteri; order Salmoniformes; family Salmonidae; genus Oncorhynchus; species Oncorhynchus nerka. Next base: position 57,757,672 of record NC_088415.1, read on the forward strand.
TGGGCTTTTTGCCCATTCTTCAAGGCAAAACTTCTCCATCTCCTTCAAGTTGGATGGGTTCCGCTGGTGTACAGCAATCTTTAAGTCATACCACAGATTTTCAATTGGATTGAAGTCTGGGCTTTGACTAGGCCATTCCTAGACATTTAAATGTTTCCCCTTAAACCACCCGAGTGTTGCTTTAACAGTATGCTTATGGTCATTGTCCTGCTGGAAGGTGAACCTCCGTCACAGTCTCAAATCTCTGGAAGACTGAAACAGGTTTCCCTCAAGAATTTTCCTGTATTTAGCGCCATCTATCATTCCTTCAATTCTGACCAGCTTCCCAGTTCCTGCCGATGGAAAAACATCCCCACAGCATGATGCTGCCACCACCATGCTTCACTGTGGGGATGGTGTTCTCTGGGTGATGATAGGTGTGGGGTTTGCGCCAAACATAATGTTTTCCTTGATGGCCAAAAAGCTAAATTTGTCTCATCTGACCAGAGTACTTTCTTCCATATGTTCGGGGAGTCTCCCACATGCACTTTGGTGAACACCAAAGTAAGCTATGAGGTTTTCTGGCCACTCTTCCGTAAAGCCCAGCTCTGTGGAGTGTACGGCTTAAAGTGGTCCTATGGGCAGATACTCCAATCTCCACTGTGGAGCTTTGCAGCTCCTTCAGAGTTATCTTTGGTCTCTTTGTTGCCTCTGATTAATGCCCTCCTTGCCTGGTCCGTGAGTTTTGGTGGGCGGCCCTTCCTTGGCTGGTTTGTTGTGGTGCCATATTCTTTCCATTTTTTAATAATGAATTTAATGGTGCTCCGTGGGATGTTCAAAGTTTCTGATATTTTTGTATAACCCAACCCTGATCTGTACTTCTCCACAACTTTGTCCCTGACCTGTTTGGAGAGCTCTTTGGTCTTCATGTTGCCACTTGCTTGGAGGCGCCCCTTGCTTAGTGGTGTTGCAGACTCTGGGGCCTTTCAGAACAGGTGTGTATATATACTGAGATCATGTGACAGATCATGTGACACTTGACACAGGTGAACTTTATTTAACCAATTATGTGACTTCTGAAGGTAATTGGTGGCACCAGATCTTATTTAGGGGCTTCATAGCAAAGGGGGTGAATACATATGCACGCACCACTTTTCTTTTTTAAAAATGTTTTAGAATTCTTTGAAACAAGTAAATTTTTTCATATCACTTCACCAATTTGAACTATTTTGTGTATGTCCATTACATGAAATCCAAATAAAAATAAATTTAAATTACAGGTTGTAATGCAACAAAATAGGAAAAATGCCAAGGGGGGTGAATACTTTTGCAAAGCACTGTAGGTACCTGGGGACCATACTGTGGACAATCTTATGTACAAGACACAATTTAATCTGAGAGGCTCCTCCACCTTGAGCCATCTAAGGCTTTTAAAGTGGGAACAGTCAAGATGTGTAAATGCTGGAAGTTTAAGAATAATCCTGACTAATTTGTTCTGAGATGTCTGCAGTTGGTAGAGCATGGCACTTGTAATGCCAAGGTAGTGGGTTTGATTCCCAGGACCACCCATACGTAAAACGTATGCACGCATCACTGTAAGTTGCTTTGGATGAAATGGCTGAATGTGGGTCTGAATACTTTCCGAATGCACTGTACGTATATGCCATTTTATCCAAAGCGACTTACAGTCATACGTGCATACGTTTTACATATGGGTGGTCCCGGGAATCGAACCCACTACCATGGCGTTACAGGTGCCATGCGCTCTACCACCTGAGTTACATATGCTCACAGTACAAAGACGTGACAGGGATAGCAGGATAAAGTCAGTGACTTGACTTATTTCCATGTCATTTTTGAGACGCAACCCAGGCCTATCCCCCCCCCCCCCCCCCCCCCCCCCCAAAAAGAAAATGGCCATTTGCAGTCATGTGGTTTGGCGATCCAGCTGTACTGTCTTTGTTATTAACTCTTTATAAGCCCTGGTTAACCCTGCTATAACACTCCCTCCTGCAGTCATGTGGTTTGGTGATCCAGTTGTACTGTCTTTGTTATTAACTCTTTATGAGCCCTGGTTAACCCTGCTATAACACTCCCTCCTGCAGCCAGTGTTTTGGTGATCCAGCTGTACTGTCTTTGTTATTAACTCTTTATAAGCCCTGGTTAACCCTGCTATAACACTCCCTCCTGCAGTCATGTGTTTTGGTGATCCAGTTGTACTGTCTTTGTTATTAACTCTTTATGAGCCCTGGTTAACCCTGCTATAACACTCCCTCCTGCAGTCATGTGGTTTGGCGATCCAGCTGTACTGTCTTTGTTATTAACTCTTTATAAGCCCTGGTTAACCCTGCTATAACACTCCCTCCTGCAGCCATGTGGTTTGGCGATCCAGCTGTACTGTCTTTGTTATTAACTCTTTATAAGCCCTGGGTAACCCTGCTATAACACTCCCTCCTGCAGCCAGTGGTGACCAGCCAGTTGGGCACCATCAACAACCTGATCGAGGTGAAGCAGTCGGACTTTGAGGTGTTCGATGCTCTGCAGGTGGACTCTCTGGAGTCTACCGACACCTCAGGTCAGTAGGCGCTCTAATCCTCTGTTGTCCCTCTTGGGTTAAGCATAGCATTGTGCTGACCAAGATGTGCCAAGGCTAACACAGTCACGTCAAACCGTGCAGCTAGAAGAACAGCAAAGTAGTTGCGTTTCATTTAGTTTGACCTGCTCTTCTATTGACGTTTATTTTGTATATACCCATAAACATTATGCTGAGTCATGATTTTGACTGGCTGAGAAAATATGCCAGTCTTGTCCTGACGTTAATTCTGAATAGGACAGTGGAGATCGAATTTTAACATTGAAACTATGTTGCAAATGTCAAGAGACAGACAGAAACGTTTGTACAACCCCCCCCAATAATGTGTAGATGCATTTTACGTTGCAGATCATGTTAATACATTGGCTGGCTGAGCTGATGGGACAGATGATGAGCAGGGATTTCTCAGATGGAACAGAAAACAAGATTCTAATTCTTGTGTCATAGGCTTACCCGTGATAAACAGCTTTTTTAGTATGGCTTAGAACGCTTCTCAACCAATTACAATGCTTGTTTTGACCAACCCGTTGTATAATTAATCATGAGCAGGTGTTTAGGATAAGTTATGTAAGTTGGTGAAAACACAAGAAATCCGTGTCACCCTTTGAGAGTATATGAATGTCATGCTGTGTGTGTGTGTTATTGTGTCTCCTTAGATCTGTCCAGCTCCCCTCCAGGGCCCTATGGACAGGAGCAGTACATGTTTAGGCCTGAGGAACGCTTCAAAGCCCCGCCCATCCTCCCCCCACACCTCCTCCAAGTCATCCTCAACAAGGACACCAACATCTCTGTAAATGTCTTTCTTCCTCAGTCTCCCTCTCTTTCTATCTCTCTCTCCTGCTCTCTGTTCTCTTTCTCTCTCTCACATCGGCGTGTGGTAAACACTCATTTGGAAACTTCTTGATTGCTCATTCGTCTTCCGTCTTTCCCTCTCCTACAGTGCGACCCAGCCTTGCTGCCTGAACCCAACCACGTGATGCTCAACCACCTTTATGCTCTCTCAATAAAGGTACAGTAGGAGGGCATCAACAGCCCCATCCCACTTCTTACTGCACTACTTATAGATTAACAGTCCCTTTCATAACATAGCATTAGTAATGTATTACTTTACATGATCTGTCTGTCTCTCTCACTCCCTTTCCCCTCCCTCAGGATGGCGTGATGGTGCTCAGTGCGACTCACAGATATAAGAAGAAGTACGTCACATCTCTGCTCTACAAGCCCATCTAACCTGTCTGTGTAGGTGCAGAGTGCTATAGAGGGCGGCATGTTAACACTGTACTGGGTTTAACCATCGTGTAGCTGAGATTGCACTAAACTAACAGTTTACTGATGAGACTGGGGGCAAATCTCAAAGGACACCCTTTTCCTTGTCCAGTGACCTACAGGGCTCCACAAAGGGCTCAAAGTAATGCACTCGATGGGGAATAGGGTTTCATTTGAGTCTCAGCGTGTGACCCTCACAAGGGAAAATACTTAGCATTCACAGTTTGATAGCGATAAGAAAAGGGACTGAGAAGGAGACTACTGTGTGTGTTTGTGTGGAGCACTTCTTTGCATGTGGGCGTGTAGAAAGAACATTTAGTTCCATTAAAAACATGACGGTTTGAAGAAAAGTCCTGATGGAACTTGGAAATGCATATAATCAAGATGATGTTTTATTAAATGAGCTTTTAAAAGATATGAACACGGAAAGAGGGCCGTTGAATGTCGCTGGCTTGGATTATGGTCCCATTCTTTCTCCATATTATTACTGTAGTTGGACATGACTGGAGTAACTTCCTGGTTTGGTCCCAATGGGTCGATGACCACTAATCGAACCATGATATGCAATTGGATAGGCTGTAAATTGAACTGAATTATAATGAAGTCAAAGTATAACAAAGGATGGGAATGATATCGTATAGCCCGTTTCAGCCTATCACACTGGCCAAATCAACTTTGTTTCCACGTCATTTCAATGTTAGGACGTCTGTGCTCATTGGGATATGATTCACACTTTTGAAAAATGGGAAAATCCCTTTAAACTACGAGCTAGCTAATAGCAAGCTGGGAGTGATTGAGTTTTTCGGGATGAATCAAAAGTATATTAACGAGGGGTTCTCGTTGGGTAATGTTGGGCCGTGGCTGTAGACCTGTGCTTTATGTCTTTTATGTCACGGTGATGCAAGCACTTGAGTTACCCATCCATGTGTCTCCAACAAATGCTTTAAGCAGGACTGTTGACATAAGCTTTTAACTATGCAGGTATACGGAAAAATATTGCACAGTAGCTTTATGTTGGACCTCGGTGTCCAAGCTGCATTTTCTAGGCCTAGATACAGAAATGGCTGTGCTACGTGTCTCTCTAGCCCATTTTCTATTTATCCAATAGGAATCTATTTGTCTGTGTGCCATATTTATAGCTTACACTCCCAAATACTGGTTTGTCTTGAATGTTGTGGAGCAATTGAATGTCTAGTACGAACAGTTTACTGTAGAATATGTGGTGGATTTTATGGATTTCAATCAAGATTCAAAATGTCATTCTGTAAAGTATAAAATGGCCAATATGGATTTCAATCAAGATTCAAAATGTCATTCAGTAAAGTATAAAATGGCCAATATGGATTTCAATCAAGATTCAAAATGTCATTCAGTAAAGTATAAAATGGCCAATATGGATTTCAATCAAGATTCAAAATGTCATTCAGTAAAGTATAAAATGGCCAATATGGATTTCAATCAAGATTCAAAATGTCATTCAGTAAAGTATAAAATGGCCAATATGGAATGTGGAAAAGCGTAATTTACTTTCATCAAGATTGTTACATTTGAGTGTTCTGTGAATCAAACTTCACATTTTTGACCATACACCATTTCATATTTGTACGTTGTAAGAGTACTGTACCTGTTGCTTGTGATACCAGTAATCAATGTGGGCTGATATGTAGGTATATACTCCAAAGAGAATATAAATATATATATGAGATTTTATTTGAAAAACTGAGTAAAGAAATGATTACTGAAAGCCATAGCTCACTCTGAGACGATACACTGCAACACCTTCCTAATATTGAGTTACACCTCGCTTTGCCCTCAGCCTCAATTCGTCAGGGCAGGGCCATGGACTCTACAAGCTGTCAAGTGTTCCACAGGGATGCTGGCCCATGTCGACTCCAATGCTTCTCACAGTTGTGTAAAGTTGGCTGGATGTCCTTTGGGTGGTGGACCATTCTTGATACACACAGGAAACCTCTGAGCGTGTAAAACCCAGCAGCGTTGCAGTTCTTGACACACTAAAACCGGTGTGCCTGGCACCTACTACCATACCCAGCTCAAAGCTACTTAAATATTTTGTCAGACCCATTCACCCTCTGAATGGCACACATACACAATGTCTCAAGGCTTACAAATCCACCTTTAACCGGTCTCCTCCCCTTCACCTACACTGATTTGAAGTGGATTTAATAAGGGATTATAGCTTTCACCTGGATTCACCTGGTCAGTTTGTCATGGAAAGAGCAGGTGTTCCTAATGTTTTGTACACTCAGTGAACGATATGTGATATTCTGGAACTTGATTAGGTAAAAACAAAACTTGAATTTTAAATCTGTTAGCTAACATGTTTTTGTTCTTCTCCAAAATGCTTTGCAGCATCATTGTAAGCCAAGTACTGTAGAAGGTTGTTTCAGTTTGCAAATAAAAAGGGGAGACATGTTGACTCTAAAGTATCAGTTGTGCCTAAGTAGTGTCTCTGACTGATATTTGTGGCTGACTGTGTTCTATCTGGCCTAGCTGTAGAACATATTCAATAGAAAAAGCATCAACAGAATCAGTAAATGTGGAGATGTCTGTACATTCCCCTTGCTCTGTACAGACACCCCTATAACGCCAAAAGTTGTGACAAGGTATTTTTAAAACTTTTTATTATTTTTTTTTAACACAAAAAGTCCTCTGTGATAACACACACACACAGTGACCATCTTCAGAGACAGAGCCCATGGTCCAGCTCGGTGTCGGCATCCTAGTTAGCTTCATCACACACACAACCTGACAACCCAAGCTGCTCTTCGATTTCACATAGCATTATTTACATAAGTACTACTAGACACAGTTAACACTGCTGTTGGATTCCTTTCTACACAACGCGTTGTTCACGTGCTCTGATAATGTGCTGTTCTACTCTGACACAATCATATACATCTATGGTTTGTGTTTATGCTTTGGTAGAAAAATATTCATTTTCCTTAATCGTTCTCAATCTTCTCATCAAATCCTAATTTGTCAAAGCCTGGAAAGGACACCCAAACACAGCATGGGTTTTTTTTTTATCTTAGAGTGTTTGGCAATTTACCTCTAGGGACTTTCAATTGAGTTGAGTGCAAACAAGACCTTATTGGCAGATCTACTGTGATATATATCTAGGATAGACACCAAACGCTAGTAACTCCAAGTAAGTGTTAGGAGCCAATTTTAAAGGCAAGCAAAACAACATTATCTATCCAAAGCTTAATATTAGGTGGGCGTGTAAGTAATACCACTGTTTGGTTTCCGTCATATCCTAAGAAAAGGCATACATTTATGATTTCATAGCTGTGACTATTTTATTACAATCTGGCATTATCAAAATCTAATAAACCATACAAAGCAGAAAAGAAAACACTCAAGGACGCATAACTATTCTTAATAAAATGATTGTTAACATCAAAATAAAGCAGATCGTGCAGAGCTATTGCACAGCTACCCAGATATTCAACGTTTGTGTATAGAGCAAATGATTATCCACACACAAAAAGGTCAAAAGAACACGGTGAAAAAAACAAGCCATTTACAATGTGAAAATGGCTAAATGTACAGCAAGAACACTTAAAACAATCAAAAGCAGCATAGGAAGAAACACCTTTGGGGGTGACAGCTTCACCGATTGTGAAATCTAGAACATTGGTCCCACCAGTAGCCTGCCAAAGTTTGGAACAGGTAGGAGAATAAGGAACATGTTGCCAATAACACCATGGGAATGCAATGGCGGTCTAAACCAAGACAAATACCTCGAAGAAGTCCAATGGAAATGTAACAATCCAGAATGATATTCTCTGGTGTTGTGATACATCTCTCACAGCAGCCCAATTGAGTTTTTTGTCATTCACAAAGCAGTAGTAGCCTAGTGTGAAAGATTCTCTTTTTGAAAGGTTTGGTCCATTAATGACAATGCTCGTTTATAAAGCACATGTCCAACTAAAGTGAACCAATCATCTGACGGTTACCGTCTCTGCTTCAGATGGCTCTCAAAGAGCAGCCAATCAAATGATATCTCCATCATAATGTCATAGATGGTCTCATATACTAGGCTGATGTCTTCCTATAGAGTCACATCATGCTTATAGTAGGCTGCATAGGTAAGGCAAAACAAGTATGCGAAGAGTTCAAAGTTCAAACTTTGGCAAGTAATGGTGATCCTCTGTTCCACGAACAAAGGTTGAGACTGTTCCTTTTTAAAACCTCTGATGCATAGACACTGCACCAAAACTACATTTCATTTCACTCAGTAGTATTCAGGATAGTAAGTAGTATAATATTGTACTGACAATCTTTTTCACCTTATCAAGAGTGGCTAAATGCTTAAGTTCCAGTGTCAGGCAAAAAAGAAAAATAGCTGGCGTGCTATGATCATTTAAATAACAACATTCATTATTGCACATGCTCGTCTGAGGACTCCTAAAGAGGAGCTTGAATACGCGTGTTCGGCCTCGGTCCATTTCAGCCCCTAGCGCCTTCTTTAGCCATTACCCATTCTGTGTTAGATCATCGGAGGGCTAGGTGGAGCCACAACCATATTGCTGTCACCTATCTGGCCCATTCAGATCTGTGAACATCGATGGGGAAGGGGTTAGTGATTGAAATGGAACGGGGCCTTTGTTCTGCTATCCAGAAGCCTTGGCTAATGGCAGACAGACCATTCAGAGGTATCATCCCGCACAGATAAATATAGCACACAATTACCTAGAACTGCCACACCTATACATTCCTCCACTGTGATTCCAGCAGATATGCTAGATTGTGGATGTCATTGTATTTTTTGCATTGTATTTGCAAAGAAAGTCCTCATTGATGAAATGCCACAAGAAGAAAGCTTGCATTTTTAGTGGCAATTGAAGTTGAAGATTTGTTTGAAAAGAAATTGATTGATCATGTATGTCTGTGAATGTATGTGTGTGTACTGTACTTTGTGTGTATACGTTTGTATACATTTCCTTTCTCAAGCCTTGAGTTCACATGCATTGACACTTATCCCATCCAAAAGCTACCAGGCAGAGGAGCACACTATCTATGCTCTGGGTAGAAGCTTCCCTCAGCCACAGATCTAGGACCAGCATTAACTTAACCATTAGGGAAAAAGCATATCTGACCTTAGATCAGTGTCTAGGACCAGCTTAGTCCTACTTCTTCTACAGCAGTCAAGGACACACATTACTGTTACCATCAGAGGCACATTTCAAACCACCTTCTTCTTCACACTCACAAGGCAAACATCAGACTGAACCAACAGTCTCTGGAGCTAGAAGACACCAACAGAAGAACAGGGGTGGGTGGAGGTGGGAGAAAAGATGAATGAAGAACAGTCGAACGAGGGTAGAGGAATGAAAACTAAAGGAGGACGAATTCAGGTAAGGCTCGATGTGCAAGAGTCTTGGGCAAGAATTGCCGGCAGGAGAGAAATGGTGGAGAAAGAAAGAATGGATGGAGTGCTCTGAGGGTTGACATTCGATGCTATAGACTAGGCTGAGAGGTGGATGGGGTGATGGGTGAGGCAGAGGAGGGGTTGTGGGGTCATGGCTGTTCTGGCGGTGAGGTCAGAGGTCGTGGTGTTGGGCTGGCTGGTTCTTTAACAGGTCAGCACCTGGAGCAGGCACTGGCTGCCACGCTTCCTGGTTCCCGGATGCCGATTGGACATTGCCGGGGCGTCACCAGGCTTCAAGAAACTCCAATCAGTAGGCCGTTCATTGGCGTGACTTCGGTCTTCAGCTAAGAGGGAGAAGAGGGAAAAACAGGGAGAAAGAAAGAAAACATCTATTATTCACTGGTACACTCCTGTTACACACCCAGATGAGGACGCCACAGCCAAAAAGTTTATGAACAACTGTTACAACTTCACACTGCAATGAAGAGTAGAGAGCGCAAAGGTTAGGTTATTCCGCAAAGATTTTGAAGATTTGTTGTGGTTAAAGGTTAATGGAATATTTGAAATATGTTTTGGCTTTGTTTAGCATGAAACCACAACAATAGCGTAAGTGCTTGCAGATGATGAGAAGCTGAAAATGACATTGAGTGAGTGATAGTTGCAGCATGTATATTGTTATATAAAATCTGTTACCTTCCCTCAGTAAGTAACCTGTATTAAGTGTAACTACTGGTAAAAGTATTGAAAAGTTCAGCCTGCCCTACTGTCAAATTATTTCATTACTCTTCTGATGAAGGACAGCAATGAGTATTTTTAAAGGCTATCAGGCTATATTTGTGTGTGTGTGTGTATGTGTGTGTGTGTGTGTGTCCTTGGGAGAGAAATAGTTTCTAGTATTTTAATGATTGCCTTCAGAGAATGGAAACTATGCATATATTTAAAGTTTGCAATGGTACAGAAAATCATCATTGTGGGTGGTCTCCATAGTGGATCACTTAGGCTGCGTTTACACAGGCAACCCAATTCTGATATTTTTTTGCACTAATAGATTTTTGAATAATCACATCAGATATTGTAATTGGTCAAAAGACAAATTAGTGAAAAAAACATCTGAATTGGAAACACAGCCTTAGTACACTGAACAAAAATATAAATACAACATGTCAAGTGTTTGTTCCATGTTTCATGAGCTGAAATAAAATACCCCAGACATGTTTTATATGCACAAAAATAATATTTCCATCCAATTTTGTGAACAAATTTGTTTACATCCTTGTTAGTGAGCATTTCTCCTTTGCCAAGATATTCCATCCACCTGACATGTGTGGAATATCAAGAAGCCGATTAAACAGCATGATCATTACATATATGCACCTTATGCTGGGGACAATAAAAGGCCACTCTAAAATGTGCAGTTTTGTCACAAAACACAATGCCATAGATGTCTCATGTTTTGAGGGAGCACGCAATTGGCAAGATGACTGCAGGAATGTCCACCAGAGCTTTTGCCAGAGAATGTAATGTTAATTTCTCTACCATAAGCCGCCTCCAACGTCATTTCAGAGAATTTGTCAGTACGTCCAACCGACCTCACAACCGCAGACTACGTGTAACCACACAAGCCCAGGACCTCCACATCCGGCTTCTTCACCTGCGGGATCGTCTGAGACCAGCCACCCAGACAGCTGATGAAACTGTGGGTTTGCACAACCGAAGAATGTCTGCACAAACTGTCAGAAACCGTCTCAGCTCACCAGGGTGTCTTATGGTGGCAGTGTGGTTATGGTATGGGTAGACATAAGCTACGGACAACGAACACGATTGCATTTTATCAGGCCTCCCGAGTGGCGCAGCGGCCTAAGGCACTGCATCGCAGTGCTTGAGGCGTCACTGCAGCCCCGGGATGGGATTTCCTTGTCCCATCGCGCTCTACCGACTCCTGCAAGGCGCCTGCAAGCTGACTTTGGTCGTCAGTTGTACAGTGTTTCCCTCCGACACATTGGTGTGGCTGGCTTCCGGGTTAAGTGAGCATTGTGTCAAGAAGCAGTGCGTTTCTTGGTCTCTCTCTCTCTCCTCCGTACAGGAGTTGTAGCAATGGGACAAGACTGTAACTACCAATTGGATATCACAAAAAGTGGGGCGATAAAGGGGTAAAACGTTTTTTTTTTACGTTTATTTTCTCGCATTTTGTCGATGGAAATTTGAATGCACATGAGGTTGGTGGCACCTTAATTGGGGAGAACGGGCTCATGGTAATGGCTGGAGCGGTTAATGGTATCAAATACACCAAACACATGGTTTCCATGGTTTCCATGTGTTTGATGCCATTCCATACGCTCCGTTCCAGACATTATTATGAGCCGTCCTCCCCTCAACAGCCTCCACTGATGCACAGAGATACCTTTGACGAGATCCTGAGGTCCATTTTTGTGCCATTCTCCTGCCGCCATCACCTAATGTTTCAGCATGATAATGCAGAGCCCCAATGTACACAATTCCTGGAAGTTGAAAATGTCCCAGTTCTTACACTCCTACACTCACCAGACATGTCACTCATTGAGCCTGTTTGGGATGCTCTGGATCGAAATGTGTATGACAGCGCGTTCCAGTTCCCGGCAATATCCAGCAACTTCGCACAGCCATTGAAGAGGAGTGGGACAACATTCCACAGGCCACAATCAACAGCCTGATCCAACTTTATGCGAAGGAGATGTGTCATGCTGTATGAGGCAAATGGTCGTCACACCAGATACTGACTGGTTATCTGATCCACGACCCTATCTATTTTTTAAGGTATCTGTAAACAACAGATGCATATCGCTATTCCCAGTCATGTAAAATCCATAGATTTAGGAACCGTAACTCAGTAATATCTTTGAAATTGTTGCAAGTTGCGTTTATATTTTTGTTCAGTGTATAAACAGCATTTAAATATAATTCTAGGGTTGATAAAAAAAACTCATTGAGGTGTTGATTTAGGACAAGGCATTGGTTTCTAAGACTTATATTCATCCATTTGTATGACTTATATGATAGTCCTTAAATATGACTTTTCTGTTGTTTGATTGGATGGTAAAACAGTGATGTCACACAGCACGACAGGCACAACAGGCCAAGCCACAGTGTGCCAAACCATTTACCAGCATAAGGAGTGGAAGAGGAGGAGCTTAGAGAGGAGATCCTCCGATCGTTCTTCTGGAGGTACTCAGGGGAAAGGAGGAGGAGGAGGAAGGAGGGAAGAGACAAACGCAGGATGAAGGAACAGGTGAAACAGACAGGGAGGGTGCAAAACAGAGACAACACTAGAGATACAGTACTGACACTAGGACTGGGTAACCAGATACTGAACACAACACATGAACAGCATTTTATGTGGTATACAAGATGTGAATACTTGGGTATACCACATACAGTATGGATTGAGGACAATTACAATTTTTACCTCCAAGTTAGTCCTGGCTTTTTTCAGCACATCACGAGTCCTTGATACTGCAATGAAAAGGGGAACTGTACAATAAGAAGAAACATCTAACTAGGACCTTTTTCTGTAACACACACACACTGGGACACCAGACCACACACACACACTGGGACACCAGACCACACACACACACACACACTGGGACACCAGACCCCCCACCACCACACACACACACACACACACACACACACACACACACACACACACACACACACACACACACTGGGACACCAGACCACACACACACACTGGGACACCAGACCAAACACACACACACACTGAGACACCAGACCGAACACACACACACTGGGACACCAGACCACACACACAAACACACACAGACACTCACACTGGTTGACGATGAAGTGCTCCATGCCTTCCTTGGTGCGGCTGGTGCTCCTCAGTCTCTGGATGGTTCCCTGAAGCACCTCCCCCTGCTCCGAGATACGCCCCCTCAGCGACAGAATCTCCTCTTGCATACACTGCTCCTGCAGGGGTCACAGCAATCAATCAATAAATCAATACAATGATCAATCAACTCAATATTTCAATCAAACAATAAACGAAACAACAGTTCACATCTCTGCCTAGCAGCCTGCCTTACCAACAGAGTGTCTCACAGCCATCACATGGTTGACAAACCACCAATTACAACGAAAGGATTCATAAAATACTGGTAGTAAACCATGTATAGTGCACCTTCTTAAGGTTATGGGTGTAACGGTCTGTGCTGGGCAGGGCAGCCCTCCAAAACATCTTGATCAGGGACACAACCTCCTCTAGGATCTGTCTCAGGGTCTTGGTGTTAGACAGCAGACTCCTCACTCGCCCATAGTCCAGGAGGACCTACACAGAGACAGTTAGCTAGACATCTTCAATTTCCTGAACGTACCTGTAGCAACAGACTGTTTACATTGGCCAGCGCGCAGGATTTGGTTCTGGGTTTCGAGATTAGGTCATCTCCAATTCAGTTGTAATAGTGCTACTTTCCCTCTTACCTGGTCGTGGCTGCCCTCCAGCATTGATTGGCTGAGGCAGGCCTGCAGGGCTGTTTCCATTCGCTGGACCAGACTCCTCCCCTCCAGGACCTGCTGCTGCAGAGCGCTGTAGTCGTCCACGTGCCCGATGGCATGGCGCCCGTTCCGGTTAGAGAACGAGCCGTCCGGGGCGTCGCCCTCCAGCTCTGAGTGGGGGTCCAGATCTGTACGAGGGGAGGAAGACGAAGAGACAAGGCCTTAGTGTCAGACTAACTGGTAAACGAGAGAATTTGAGATGTTATTTGTTTTTTGAGGTAATGGAGCGATTAACATCCGGAATAATATCCTTCCTGGACAATTTTAACCTTATAACCAGACTTATGTAAAATCCTACAGATTTAAAAATCAGATATGTACAACTCTCATTTCCCCATTTGTCACAGCAGGATTAAACAAGATACACTTAGCTTTAGAGTCACACCATTGGCAGTAAGCGGGGTCTCCTCCAGGTCTGTGTAGAGAACGTGGTATGGAGATCCACAGTTAAACAGCCCAATGTCTCTGACCGGGGGAGACGGAGCTGGGTCTGCAGAACAACACACACACAGACAGACAGGGATGTTCGGCCACCACACACACACAGACAGACAGGGATGTTCGGCCACCACACACACACACAGACAGACAGGGATGTTCGGCCACCACACACACACAGACAGACAGGGATGTTCGGCCACCACACACACACACAGACAGACAGGGATGTTCGGCCACCACACACACACAGACAGACAGGGATGTTCGGCCACCACACACACACAGACAGACAGGGATGTTCGGCCACCACACACACACAGACAGACAGGGATGTTCGGCCACCACACACACACAAACAGACAGGGATGCTCGGCCACCACACACACAGACAGACAGGGATGTTCGGCCACCACACACACACAGACAGACAGGGATGTTCGGCCACCACACACACACAGACAGACAGGGATGTTCGGCCACCACACACACACAAACAGACAGGGATGCTCGGCCACCACACACACAGACAGACAGGGATGTTCGGCCACCACACACACACAGACAGACAGGGATGTTCGGCCACCACACACACACAGACAGACAGGGATGTTCGGCGACCACACACACACAGACAGACAGGGATGCTCGGCCACCACACACACAACCCTGAACACTCAACATTCACTAAATTATAGTGCTTTCAATAACAAAAAAACGGCATTACTCTGTTGTTATTTGTTCATTAAACACAGCAATCAGTCAGTTCAATGGGATTTACACGAGACAAACCGGTTGGTCCCATTGATAGTGTTGAAGAGTGGGCCAATATTAAGCTTAGGCTGGTATTGAGTATTGGTGCCTATCAAGCTGATATCAAAATGTATTTCCATACTGTAACCCCAAACCACACCACTACACCAGACAACACGCCCTTACCATGCAGTAGCTGCCGTCTGTAGAGGCTGTCCCTCTGGGGGCTGGCTGTAAGGGCACTGAGAGACGGAGTACGAGGGGGCTCCATCCCCCCAATGACGCCCACCCCTCCGTGGACCCCACCTCCCAGCTTCTGCTCCAGGTGTTTGTGGAGCTCCAGCTGTTTCAGGACACTGTTCTCCTGGACACTGGACTGGAGCTGGGCTCTGAGGCTCCTCACCTCCCCTAGCAGCTCCCCCAGCTCCACGGGCACGGCAGGGACCCCACCGTACTGGCCCTCACACAGGTACCCTGAAAATCACAATACCAGTGTCAGTCAATATAACACTGTATGTCATAGGCCCACAGCAAGTATAAAGTCCAAACAGAAACTTCTGAGCGTAATTTGGAATTCTATACAAGCAGTGTCTGATATATGCAAATGTCCCAGTTATGTGTACTCTTCTCAAGTTAGGTTAATATTTTAACAAATGTTTCCATTGGTGAGCATTGATTTAAAGGCAACCTCCTGAATTGCAGTGCTATATGAAACCACTAGCTTGTGGATGAAGTGAGTAAGCTGACCTGGGTTGCCCTTGGCGTTGACACACACTCTGTGGTAGACCTGCAGCTCACTCTGCAGAGAGTGGAGCAGCTCCCTGCTCTCACACAACTGCTGCTGGAGCCTGGAGACAAGAGAGAGATACTGGGTGAATACACACACACACTCTGTGGTAGACCTGCAGCTCACTCTGCAGAGAGTGGAGCAGCTCCCTGCTCTCACACAACTGCTGCTGGAGCCTGGAGACAAGAGAGAGATACTGGGTGAATACACACACACACACACACACACACACACACACACACACACACACACACACACACACACACACACACACACACACTCTGTGGTAGACCTGCAGCTCACTCTGCAGAGAGTGGAGCAGCTCCCTGCTCTCACACAACTGCTGCTGGAGCCTGGAGACAAGAGAGAGATACTGGGTGAATACACACACACACACACACACACACTCTGTGGTAGACCTGCAGCTCACTCTGCAGAGAGTGGAGCAGCTCCCTGCTCTCACACAACTGCTGCTGGAGCCTGGAGACAAGAGAGAGATACTGGGTGACTACACACACACACACCCTCCACACACACCTATTGTTCTTGTCATGGCTGTTCTGCCTCTCCTGTCTGAGTGTGTGAATCTGCTGTCCCTGCTCCTGGCTGTGTGTCTGCAGCCGTCGGAGCTCCTCCTTCCACTGCTCCGCCTCTAGCTCCGCCTGCTTCAGGCGGGCACGCCCTGTCACCACCACCTCACGCAGCTGCTCCGCCTCCTCACACGTATCTGAGGGGAACCACATATGATGGCGGGGCAAAGTTAGACACTACATCCCATCCTTTGGAACAAGATTAAATGATTCAGCCAAATAGAACAAATATGCAGAATGTGGTTCTATGTTGACCACAGCGTGGGTTGGTGAGATGCAGTACCTGAGCTGGCCTGAAGGTGTGCCTGGAGAGCCAGGTTCTCCTCTTTCAGGACTCTGATCTCATTGGACAGCTGGCTGACAGAGTCCACCCCCTGGATGTAGATGTTAGTGGGGGCTCCTCCGTCGCGGCCGGTGGTGGCCAGGCGTTCCTCCAGCTGCTGCCTGAGCTTCTCGTTGGTCCTGATGGTCTCCTCCAGACGCTGACGCAGACACCGCACCTCTCTCAGGTGCTCTTCGATCAGGTCCACACCTGGGGAACGCAGGACAGAGAAGAGAGTTCAGATTCTTGTTTACGTCAGCATCTTTGTGCACAGTGTATATTGTGCATGCCTTGGTCATAGATGAACCGAGATGCTGTAAAATAGTGTATAGCCAATATGTAAAGTTCATCAAAAGTTGAAAGTTCATGGATTAGCATACAAAGGTAAGTTCAAAGATAAATCTTTCAAGTGCCCTATGAATAAACACAACTTGTAACCTATATGGAAAAGAATTAGATCAATGAAAAAGGGTCTTCATGCCAGTGAAGCTGTTTCTTGAATTGTTTCCTGATGACCCAACCCTGGCTGGCTGAACCATGTTCTCCATATCCCACAATGCACCATTCTCCACCAGGTCTGTGTTGGCCTTCAGGGCTTGGCCTGGGGGTCGGCTGCCTAGCTGGTGTGGGTAAAAGGCATGATGGGTAATCTGGCCGTAAGGGGAGTGGTCTGGCTGGTGGTGTGCGGCTGGTGCGAGGTTGGACAGAGCGTTGGTGTGCGGAACCACAAAGCCTGTAACCATGGATATGGGAGAGATGTCAGAAACACAGCCATACAGAACAGAGTCTGTATTTATGAGCCAAACTTAGGTGCTGTTAAAGGAGTAGTTCACTAAATTTAAACTTGATGTTAGATGGTTCCTCACCCTGGAAGTAGTCTATGGGCCAAGATAAACTGTAATCCATGGTTCATTTTTCTTTAAACAGCCACTACAAACTTCAGCTAACCTTAGCCACCACACGCTAACAATCAATGGAAGTGATTGGGGCATGTGGACATGTTTAAAAAAATGATGTCCAATTCACCTGAAATCAATTCAGATCAACTCCATATTTGGTTTGATGTTACTTTAAGGTGATATGGCCCCAACTTGTGTTTGATGATACAGCGCCTGCTTCTGGTCCAGATATGCTATATCTCTATACAGAAACTTGTTAGAGGGTATTACAGTATACCTGGACCAGAAGCAGGTGCTTCTGGGATCTCTCAACCCCAACATTGACACATCCACACTCTATTCGCTGTCTCATCCTGATCCACTCTAGGCCTGCTATGCTAGCCCTAACATCATCCAATCAATCACATGTATTTATAAAGCCACTACTCCAGCCAATGCTGTCCCTGTCGGTATCACACGAATACATGCTACAGATTCTACTCCATTCTGGTACTCCCCCAATCCATAGCACCAAGCCTGTCCCTCAGTTAGTATACTCCAAAAACACATGCTAACGCTAACTCTGCTCACTCTCATTCATAGCCATCTGTCTGTGCAGGGTATCCAGCTCCTGTTGCATCGCTTCCATAGACAAGGTCCTGGACTGGGGGTTAAAGGTCATATGCTGACCCCAGGGGTCATGGTTAGGGTACAGGCCAGGGAGGGACTGGGAGGCGGGTAGGGAGCAGGACACAGGACCAGTCTGACTGGCCAACTCAGGGGTGGAGTACAGCATGTTAGGACAGCTGCTGGAGGACTTAAGGCAGGGTGGAGGGAGGGAGTGGTGGAGGTCTGGAAAAAGAGTGGTGAAAGGGATGAGAGGAGATTGGAAAGAGGATGGAGGGAGGTTTAGAGTATGTGTCTACGAATAGCACATATTACCTAAGTTTAAGTGGCTACTATACCTGTGTTTCCTGGGCCATGTCTCGCCCCCTGTTCCTGCTCTCCCTGAGCGTATTCGCTGGCTTCGTCCACATCTGAGCATAGCTCCAGGTCCTCATTGGTCCGGCACTCGTCTGACACAAAGGAGGTCCTGTCTGATTGGTCGGTGGTCTCTGAGTGGGCGTGGCTGCTGCAGGGGGTGTCGGAACGCTGCTGTAGCTTGGTGTGGAGGGACTCGATGATCTTATCTTTCTGCTGGAGCTCCTTACTCAGCCTAGGGAGAGAAAAAGAGATTGATTATCTCATCCTTTGCTACAGATCTTTACTCAGTTCCTACAATACATACACTACTGTTACATACACTACCCAAAATACATACACTACCCAAAAGTTTGGGGTCACTTAGAAATGTCCTCGTTGTTGAAAGGAAAGCACATTTTTCATTTTTTGTCCATTAAAATAACACCAGTCTCAACGTCAACAGTGAAGAGGTGACTCCGGGATGCTGGCCTTCTAGGCAGAGTTGCAAAGAAAAAGCCATATCTCAGACTGGCCAATAAAAAGAAAAGATTAAGATGGGCAAAAGAACACAGACACTGGACAGAGGAACATCCCGGAGTCGCCTCTTCACTGTTGACGTTGAGACTGGTGTTTTGCGGGTACTATTTAATGAAGCTGCCAGTTGAGGACTTGTGAGGCGTCTGTTTCTCAAACTAGACACTCTAATGTACTTGTCCTCTTGCTTAGTTGTGCACCGGGGCCTCCCACTCCTCTTTCTATTCTGGTTAGAGACAGTTTTCTCTGTTCTGTGAAGGGAGTAGTACACAGTGTTGTACGAGATCTTCAGTTTCTTGGCAATTTCTCGCATGGAATAGCCTTCATTTCTCAGAACAAGAATAGACTGACGAGTTTCAGAAGAAAGTTCTTTGCTTCTGGCCATTTTGAGTCTGTAATCAAACCCACAAATGCTGATGCTCCAGATACTCAACTAGTCTGAAGAAGGCCAGTTTTATTGCTTATTTAATCAGAACAACAGTTTTCAGCTGTGCTAACATAATTACAAAAGCGTTTTCTAATGATCAATTAGCCTTTTAAAATGATAAACTTGGATTAGCTAACACAACGTGCCATTGGAACACAGGAGTGATGGTTGCAGATAATGGGCCTCTGTGCGCCTATGTAGATATTCCATTACAAATCTGCCGTTTCCAGCTATAGTAGTCATTTACAATATTAACAATGTTACACTGTATTTCTGATCAATTTGATGTTATTTTAATGGACAAAAAATGTGCTTTTCTTTCAAAAACAAGGACATTTCTAAGTGACCCCAAACTTTTGAACGGTAGTGTACACGTACAGACAGACATAGGCCACCAGAAAACAGGCCACAAACCAGCAGCATATACCTGGAAAGATCCACCACAGAGCTCAAAGACCGCAATCAAGTTCTAATATAATTTGTATAACCATTTTGGAGACACGTCAATAGGTCATAAAAACCCACCGTAAAGCAAGCAGCTCATGGCCCATCTTATCATCATGGAGCTCAGCACGGTCACCTGAGGAGAGAGATGGAGTGGTAGTGGAGAGGAAAGGGAGGACAGAAGATCAGGGAATGTGTGTGTGTCTGCGCGTGTGTGCCTGTGTGTGCGATTGCAACCACTTGTGTATGTGTGTGTGTGTGTGTGTGAGTGTGCCTGCATATGTCTGCGCATGTGTGTTCTCCACACTCACGCCCACTGATCTTGGTGCCCACACGTTGTGCCAGGGCAGTGCTCTGTGCCAACTGTTCTCTGAAGCTCTGACCCATGTAGTAGTCGATGTCGTTGGCACGCAGCAGCTCCTCAAACGCCTGTCGAATCAACTACATTCAGTTAATAGCTAAATATATATATATTTTTACTTCAATTACATTTATTTTGATTCAATCACTGTCGACGTGGTACATAATGTCCTGATCTGTGGAGAGATCGTCAGAGTGTCATACCTTGGTGGTGTCTCCCAGGTGCTGTGTGAGGATGTGACACACTCCGCGGCCCTCCCTCATCTTCTGACGCAGGTGGGACAACTCCCTGGCCTGTGCCTGGATCAGAGTGTTGTACTTCCTGTGCAGAGAGGGAGGAAGAGGAGGGGTCAAGACATAAAAGACAGAGATCGTCATCAGCACCATTATCATAGTTATCATCACCATTATCATAGTTATCATCACCAGTATCATAGTCATCATCACCATTATCATAGTTATCATCACCATTATCATTGTTATAGTCATCATCACCATTATCATTATACAGGTATCATCACCGTTATCATAGTTATCATCACCATTATCCTTGTTATCCTTGTTATAGTCATCATCGCCATTATCACTATACAGTTACCATCACCATTATCATAGTTATCATCGCCATTATCATTGTGATAGTCACCATCACCATTATCATAGTTATCATCACAATTATCACAGTTATCATCACCATTATCATCGGTATCGTCACCATTATCATTGTTATCATAGTCAATATCATCATTATTTCCTTCCTTCATTTCCTCACCCGGGCCAGGTAGCACACTTCCCCTCCTCCACCGCCCTTCCTTTCCCCTCCAGCCTGGAGCTCTTGAGTTGCGCCTCCAGTGAGGCCACTCGGGACATCAGCTCTCGCAGCTCCCGGCTGGGCTTGGGTTCCATGCGAGGCCCCAGGCTGTCGGACATCCAGCCCTCATCCTCCTCCACACCGCTGGGGGCTGGGGAGGCCTCGAATGCCCAGTTCACCTGATAGAGAGGAGAGAAAAGACTGAATAGTCACAGACAATATCATATCAGCCCATAAAGCAAGAAGCGAGCAAGTCACTGAAGCAATCAATCAACTGATCAATCAATCAGGTCTTGTATGTATATGACGTACCTTGCGCGGGGGGCGTTCCAGACTGGATGCGTAGTCGCTGGTGGTGGATAGTGAACGCACACGTAGCTGCAACCCACGAATCACCTTGTGACAGCGGGCCAGCTTAGAACGCAGGTCCTGGACCAATTGCTGTAGAGAGCCTGTCACTGACTCCTCCCCCTCGTCATAAGCCCCGCCCACCCCCCCATCACCATGGAACCAAACCCCGGCACGCTCATAGTCCTGCTGGTGGCTCAGTGAGGTACACATCTCCAGATCATCAAACTCTGAGGGAGGAGCGATACAGGAAGAGACTAACAAGTTGTACAGATCATCACACCCGGCACAGGTAAGGTAGTGACAGGGGAGGTGTGTGTGAAAAGTCAAGTAGCTACCGTATGGCGAGTTTGAGATGTCTCAAGTGGCAAAGTGAGATGAAAGCAGTAACAGGTGAGAGAGGCGTAAGACCAGGCAGGAGCGAGAGAAAAGACAGGTGAGAGAGGCGTAGGACCAGGCAGGAGCGAGAGAAAAGACAGGTGAGAGAGGCGTAAGACCAGGCAGGAGCGAGAGAAAAGACAGGTGAGAGAGGCGTAAGACCAGGCAGGAGCGAGAGAAAAGACAGGTGAGAGAGGCGTAAGACCAGGCAGGAGCGAGAGAAAAGACAGGTGAGAGAGGCGTAAGACCAGGCGGGAGCGAGAGAAAAGACAGGTGAGAGAGGCGTAAGACCAGGCGGGAGCGAGAGAAAGACAGGTGAGAGAGGCGTAAGACCAGGCGGGAGCGAGAGAAAAGACAGGTGAGAGGCGTAAGACCAGGCGGGAGCGAGAGAAAAGACAGGTGAGAGAGGCGTAAGACCAGGCGGGAGCGAGAGAAAAGACAGGTGAGAGAGGCGTAAGACCAGGCGGGAGCGAGAGAAAAGACAGGTGAGAGGCGTAAGACCAGGCGGGAGTGAGAGAAAAGACAGGTGAGAGAGGCGTAAGACCAGGCAGGAGCGAGAGAAAAGACAGGTGAGAGAGGCGTAAGACCAGGCAGGAGCGAGAGAAAAGACAGGTGAGAGAGGCGTAAGACCAGGCGGGAGCGAGAGAAAAGACAGGTGAGAGAGGCGTAAGACCAGGCGGGAGCGAGAGAAAAGACAGGTGAGAGAGGCGTAAGACCAGGCGGGAGCGAGAGAAAAGACAGGTGAGAGAGGCGTAAGACCAGGCGGGAGCGAGAGAAAAGACAGGTGAGAGAGGCGTAAGACCAGGCGGGAGCGAGAGAAAAGACAGGTGAGAGGCGTAAGACCAGGCGGGAGCGAGAGAAAAGACAGGTGAGAGAGGCGTAAGACCAGGCGGGAGCGAGAGAAAAGACAGGTGAGAGAGGCGTAAGACCAGGCAGGAGCGAGAGAAAAGACAGGTGAGACTGGGGAGACAAATAAAGGAGAGACATAGCTCAGTTACCCGGGCTGCTGGCGTCCTCTCTCTCTGCCTCGTTCTCACTACGGCCACACGTCTCATAGCCCAGGTCCTGTAGGTCCACCTGGACCTGCTTGCTGTCCTGCTCTACTGACGTCTCCGCTGTGAGAGTGTGCGTGAGAACCATTACTCCTTGAGTAAATTACATCGAGTGACTCAATGAAGTGAATCAGCTACACTGTATTTAATTGTGTACTTTCCAGACATTATTATGAGCAGTCCCCTCCGTAGCAGCATCCTGTGGTATGCATGTATGTTTTCGGCGTAGGTGTATGATGACTCACTCAGTAGTTCCCTGTAGTCCTTGAGTTGTTCAGCCTGCGCGTGGACCGTGGCCTCAGACACCATGAGTCTCTCCTGCAGCTCTCTGCTCTCCTGTCTGCTCAGCGCCAAATCAGAACGCAGACGAACCACATGATCACGGAGACCCATCTCCACATGCTGCCAGAACCCGCCCACATCATCAGTGACATCATCAGACCCCGCCTCCTATAGGAATCAAGACAAGGCAAAATCCACTTG
Source organism: Oncorhynchus nerka (assembly GCF_034236695.1). Lineage (NCBI taxonomy): Eukaryota > Metazoa > Chordata > Actinopteri > Salmoniformes > Salmonidae > Oncorhynchus > Oncorhynchus nerka. The sequence continues at coordinate 57,781,027 of NC_088415.1, forward strand.
AATGCCCCTCCAACTAGTGGGAAACTCGTCACTAACCCTTGAGTTCCGACTTCTCCCACACGCTGGCCTGTGACGTCATTAGCCAATTAGCATTTTCTAAATGAGTTCAAAGCATTTGAATGCATCCAACTGGCAATTTACACCTTCCCACTTGGTTATGAATGCAGCATGAGTAACAAAAAAAACAAACCAATGCCTGCTGATTCACTTTTACATGAGTAACCTAACAAGCTTAAACCATAACGGTTGAGCTTAAACCATAACGGTTGAGCTTAAACCATAATGGTTGAGCTTAAACAATAATGGTTGAAATGTTGTTATATTTATAGCTAAAATAAATATAATGGTAGCAGCAAACAGACATCAGAAACATTTGTATTCATTATGGAAACAAAGCATTCACGTGTATAGCAGATTGAAAAAGCCTTAATACAGTTGAAGTCGGAAGTTTACATACACTTAGGTTGGAGTCATTAAAACTTGTTTTTCAACCACTACACACATTTCTTGTTAACAAACTATAGTTTTGGCAAGTCAGTTAGGACATCTACTTTGTGCATGACACAGGTAATTTTTCCAACAGTTGTTTACAGACAGATTATTTCCCTTATAATTCACTGTATCACAATTCCAGTGGGTCAGAAGTGTACATACACTAAGTTGACTGTGCCTTTAAACAGCTTGGAAAATTCCAGAAAATTATGTCATGGCTTTAGAAGCTTCTGATAGGCTAAATGACGTCATTTGAGTCAATTGGAGGTGTACCTGTGGATGTATTTCAAGGTCTACCTTCAACCTCAGTGCCTCTTTGCTTGATATCATGGAAGATCAAAAGAAATCAGCCAAGACCTCAGAGAAAAAAATTGTCGACCTCCACAAGTCTGGTTCATCTTTGGGAGCAATTTCCAAACGCCTGAAGTTACCACGTTCATCTGTACAAACAATAGTATTCAAGTATAAACACCATGGGACCAAGCAGCCATCATACCGCTCAGGAAGGAGACGCGTTCTGTCTCCTAGAGATTAACATACTTTGGTGTGAAAAATGCAAATCAATCCCAGAACAACAGCATAGGACCTTGTGAAGATGCTGGAGGAAACAGGTACAAAAGTATCTATATCCACAGTAAAACGAGTCCTATATCGACATAACCTGAAAGGCCGCTCAGCAAGGAAGAAGCCACTGCTCTAAAACCGCCATTAAAAAAGACACTACGGTTTGCAACTGCACATGGGGACAAAGATTGTACTCTGGTCTGATGAAACAAAAATAGAACTGCTTGGCCATAATGACCATCCTTATGTTTGGAGGAAAAAATGGGAGGCTTGCAACCCGAAGAACACCATCCCAACCATGAAGCACGGGGGTGGCAGCATCATGTTGTGGGGGTGCTTTGCTGCAGGAGGGACTGATGCAATTCACAAAATAGATGGCATCATGAGGGAAAGAAAACTATGTGGATATATAGAAGCAACATCCCAAGACATCAGTCAGGAAGTTAAAGCTTGGTTGCAAAATGGGTCTTCCAAATGGACAATGACCCCAAGCATACTTCCAAAGTTGTGGCAAAATGGCTTAAGGACAACAAAGTCAAGGTATTGGAGTGGCCATCACAAAGCCCTGACGTCAATCCCATAGAACATTTGTGGGCAGAACTGAGAAAGTGTGTATGAGCAAGGAGGCCTTCAAATTCAGTTACACCAGCTCTGTCAGGAGGAATGGGCCAAAATTCACCCAACTTATTGTGGGAAGCTTGTGGAAGACTACCTGAAACGTTTGACCCAAGTTAAACCATTTAAAGCCAATGCTGCCAAATACTAATTGAATGTATGTAAACTTCTGACCCACTGGGAATGTGATGAAAGAAATAAAAGCTGAAATAAAAGCTGAAATAAATCATTCTCTCTACTATTATTCTGACATATCACATTCTTAAAATAAAGTGGTGATCCTAACTGACCTAAGACAGGGAATTTTTACTAGGACTAAATGTCAGGAATTGTGAAAAACTGAGTTTAAATGTATTTGGCTAAGGTGTATGTAAACTTCCAACTACAACTGGATGTCCTGTGTCCTATTTCATAAAGCACATGCTGAAACACAGAACACTCCTTTCCCCTCCCCTGAATAAAAGGAGCAGCAGTTGCCTGCCCAGAGCCAGTGCTGCTTATATAAACTATCCCCAGGCTAAGAAAACTGCCCTACATAGACTGCTATAGCTACACCAACACAGAGGGGGAAGGAAGTAGACAGAGAGAGAGAGGGAGAGGATAGATAAGGGGCAGGGGACAGAGATAGGGAGTAGGGGAGGGAGAGAATATAAGGGAAGAGAGAGGGAGAGAGAATGAGATAGAGAGACAGAGAGTAAGATGAACATTTTGAATTCTACACAGAGTGAGATGTTAAACACTATTCCGGCAAGCACTGGTTTTGGGTAGAGGATTGTACCTGTACCTTCTCTGTGTGGTCTGGCTGACGGTGGGATAGGAGAGTACCCAGGTCTAAGGAGTGAGGTCTGGTACACTGTCTCTTCCCCCTTCCCTCTCTCATCCTTACTGCTGGGGGCCCACGCTTGCTCTGGGTGGGTCCCACTGCTGGTAGTACCTCTTCCTCCTCTTCCTCTTCCTCTTCCTGTTCCCATCCTTGACACGTGTCTGTTGGATCTTCCAGCTCTCCTAGACCTTCTACCTCCCCTTGGTTCTCTTTTAGGGCCTCGTTCTCTTGCTGCAGCCTCAGCAGTGTACTCCTGCACGCGATGGAGAGTAAACCATGGGATTCAGTATGAATAACAACAACTACACTGCTTAAGGGTCATTGTAATTGCTTATCCACTATTATTGTGATGTGATGAAAGAAATAAAAGCTGAAATAAATAATTCTCTCTCCTATTATTCTGACATTTCACATTCTTAGAATAAAGTGGTGATCCTAACTGACCTAAAAAAGGGACTTTTTACTGGGATTAATTGTGAAAAACTGAGTTTAAATGTATTTGGCTAAGGTGTATGTACACTTCCGACTTCAACTGTACATTTAGAATGAATTCAGTCAAGGAGCAGAAGAGACATTTTCGCTCATCCAACTACTGAGGTGCCCCTTAATATGCGTCGTATACATGTGATGTAGACTATTTGATGTGTGTATGTATATATTTGTGATGTGCTGTACATCAAATCAATTGCATGTGCTCTATTGCTCTGAATTTGCTCTCAATTGATAATATTGGAAGAAAAAGTTGAATAAATGAAAGATGTGTGCGGCCCTCTGAAGGATTGTCTCAACCCAAAGTGGCCCCCTTGCAAAAAATAGTGAGTAACACTGGCATAGACCATTTAATGTGTTCGAATAGTAGATACTGATGTATGTAGGTGAGTGGGTACTGTGTATGTACATACCTCATCTGGGCTAGGGAGGAGTAGCCGGTGGTCTCCAGCTGGGTTCTCATCTCCTCCAGTTCTTCTTCTATTGCTCTCTTCTGTTCAGCCAGCTGCTTCACCTGCCCCATGGCCCCCTGGGACAGTGCTCCACTCACAGGTCCTCCAGACAGCACCCCCTGCCCACAGGCCATTCCAGAGTTCTGGTCAAGAAAGAGAGGAACAGAGAGTTAGAGAGAGGGGTCAGAATTACAGTTTCATAACATGAAAAAGGACTTGTTAGTCTGGGTACTGGTCTGCGTCTGCTTAAGCTAATCGCTTTGTTATTGTCTTATTTGGCAAGAGAACAATGCAGTGTTGTTGAATACAGAAACAGTCTGGCAACCAGGCTGGAAGATTGTCAACATTAAGCTCTAAAGTACAAGGGGATGAGATAAGTGTTGGAAATCCCATACCTAAGGCAACAACATTGGAACATTGATACTGGAACATTGAGAGGCAACCAGTCTGTCGAGAGAGACTACGATGAGAGGCACAAGGCTAGTGTACAATTTAAGATTTAAAGGTAAGAAGTCACATGTACCTTAGTGGAGGCCAGGCTTTTGGCAGTCAGTTTATCCTCATCGTCTTCGATACTGTCTGAGAACTCATCAGTGCTGCCCTGTTCATCGTCTCCCTCCTCCTCTTCCTCCGTGCTGAGTTCTGAAAACACAACAGCCAACCGATCAGATCGGACACTTCCTCGTCCTTCTTTCCTCTCTCCGCCTCCCTTTGCCTCTCAACCTCTCCCCTACCAAGTTTGTCTATATCACACTCTACCACTCTCCCTCTAACTATTTTTCTTCCTCCCTCTTTCTCTACCTCTCTCTCTCCCCCTGGTCAGAATCAAATGTTATGTCAGGAGTAGACAGCCAAACATACACACTGAGCCCAGCCATGGATAGGAGAGCCCGTCTGTCTTCTTCCCAACCCTGTAGTGTGTATGTGTTCACTCTGTGCTGGGGATATGGACACACACACACACACTCTCCCTCTCTGTGGCGCTATGAGGCACGAAGTAATACCAACCACACAGATCTATTTTTAACATTCTGTCATAGAGGGTATGTCATTGCTTTTACACAATGATTTGACAATTAGATGTTCAACGCTTATTTTTTGTTGTTGTAGTTTCACCATATTAAAATGACAATTCAATGACTTAAAATGAGGGACAGACATAAAGGAATCACTAATCACAGGAAATAAATAATAATCTTCAGAAATGACTTTGTCAGAGCAAAAAAAGAACCAGGGGTTGACAATGATGAAGAGAGGTGACAGGGTTGACGGAGGAACATGGAGACATTTGGGGGTTAAGTGGGTTAAAATCATCCTAGAGGTGACAGGGTTGACGGAGGAACATGGAGACATTTGGGGGTTAAGTGGGTTAAATTCATCCTAGAGGTGACAGGGTTGACGGAGGAACATGGAGACATTTGAGGGTTAAGTGGGTTAAAATCATCCTAGAGGTGACAGGGTTGACGGAGGAACATGGAGACATTTGGGGGTTAAGTGGGTTAAAATCATCCTCGAGGTGACAGGGTTGACGGAGGAACATGGAGACATTTGGGGGTTAAGTGGGTTAAAATCATCCTAGAGGTGACAGGGTTGACGGAGGAACATGGAGACATTTGGGGGTTAAGTGGGTTAAATTCATCCTAGAGGTGACAGGGTTGACGGAGGAACATGGAGACATTTGGGGGTTAAGTGGGTTAAAATCATCCTAGAGGTGACAGGGTTGACGGAGGAACATGGAGACATTTGGGGGTTAAGTGGGTTAAATTCATCCTAGAGGTGACAGGGTTGACGGAGGAACATGGAGACATTTGGGGGTTAAGTGGGTTAAAATCATCCTAGAGGTGACAGGGTTGACGGAGGAACATGGAGACATTTGGGGGTTAAGTGGGTTAAAATCATCCTAGAGGTGACAGGGTTGACGGAGGAATATGTCAAAATGCTGAATCTTGGCACTTTAGCCAAGTCTTTGTTCAAATAAAAAATCAGATTTATTGAATTCTCCATTTGGTCTCTATTTAATATTAAACGACTTTAAAATGTTCAATATTGGTGCACAATTCCTACTTAAAATATCAAAGGGAATGACCCTACTGTGTGCATTCTTTGCATAACAACACACCTCTGCCTCCGTTTAGATCGAAGATAATGAAATCTTCTATGGAAGAGTTTTATGGGAGAGATTATTCTTGGTTCATTTTTTTTAAACGGCCTATAACTCACCCAAAACCCTTGGCATTGTGTATTAGGGTAGGGTGGGTGAAAAGCTATGAGCGGGACAGGGGGAGAGTTGGCTGGGGGACAATGAAGATCAGATCAAATGTAAGACAAAACTCGCTCACTGCAAGGCTGTTTATTGAGCCTACAGAACCTCAGCACCTGGCCATTTTAGACAGAGCTGGTGTGTCCTGCACTATGACAGAGCTGGTGTGTCCTGCACTATGACAGAGCTGGTGTGTCCTGCACTATGACAGAGCTGGTGTGTCCTGCACTATGACAGAGCTGGTGTGTCCTGCACTATGATAGAGCTGGTGTGTCCTGCACTATGACAGAGCTGGTGTGTCCTGCACTATGACAGAGCTGGTGTGTCCTGCACTATGACAGAGCTGGTGTGTCCTGCACTATGACAGAGCTGGTGTGTCCTGCACTATGACAGAGCTGGTGTGTCCTGCACTATGACAGAGCTTTTTGTCTGAAGGAGTTCAAACAGGTAACTATGACAGAGCAGGGAGAACAGCTTCAATGCGCCTTGGCATAGATTCTACAAGTATCTTAGTAGGGCGTTGGGCCACCACGAGCCACCAGAACCGCTTCAATGCACCTTGGCATAGATTCTACAAGTATCTTAGTAGGGCGTTGTGCCACCACGAGCCACCAGAACCGCTTCAATGCACCTTGGCATAGATTCTACAAGTGTCTTAGTAGGGCATTGGGCCACCACGAGACAGAACAGCTTCAATGCACCTTGGCATATATTCTACAAGTGTCTTAGTAGGGTGTTGGGCCACCACGAGCCACCAGAACCGCTTCAATGACCCTTGGCATAGAATCTACAAGTATCTTAGTAGGGCGTTGTGCCACCAGGATCCAGAACAGCTTCAATGCACCTTGGCATAGAATCTACAAGTATCTTAGTAGGGTGTTGTGCCACCACGAGCCAGAACAGCTTCAATGCACCTTGGCATAGAATCTACAAGTATCTTAGTAGGGCGTTGTGCCACCACGAGCCAGAACAGCTTCAATGCACCTTGGCATAGAATCTACAAGTGTCTTAGTAGGCTGTTGGGCCACCACGAGCCACCAGAACCGCATCAATGCGCCTTGGCATAGATTCTACAAGTGTCTTAGTAGGGTGTTGTGCCACCACGAGCCAGAACAGCTTCAATGCACCTTGGCATAGAATCTACAAGTATCTTAGTAGGGCGTTGGGCCACCACGAGCCACCAGAACAGCTTCAATGCACCTTGGCATAGATTCTACAAGTGTCTTAGTAGGGCATTGTGCCACCACGAGCCACCAGAACCGCTTCAATGCGCCTTGGCATAGATTCTACAAGTGTCTTAGTAGGGCATTGTGCCACCACGAGCCACCAGAACCGCTTCAATGCGCCTTGGCATATATTCTACAAGTATCTTAGTAGGGCATTGTGCCACCACGAGCCACCAGAACCGCTTTAATGCGCCTTGGCATATATTCTACAAGTATCTTAGTAGGTCGTTGGGCCACAACGAGCCACCAGAACCGCTTCAATGCACCTTGGCATAGATTCTACAAGTGTCTTAGTTGGGCATTGGGCCACCACGAGCCAGAACAGCTTCAATGCGCCTTGGCATAGATTCTACAAGTGTCTTAGTTGGGCGTTGTGCCACCACGAGCCACCAGAACCGCTTCAATGCACCTTGGCATAGATTCTACAAGTGTCTTAGTAGGGCATTGGGCCACCACGAGACAGAACAGCTTCAATGCACCTTGGCATATATTCTACAAGTGTCTTAGTAGGGTGTTGGGCCACCACAAGCCACCAGAACAGCTTCAATGCACCTTGGCATAGATTCTACAAGTATCTTAGTAGGGGCGTTGGGCCACCACGAGCCACCAGAACAGCTTCAATGCACCTTGGCATAGAATCTACAAGTATCTTAGTAGGGCGTTGTGCCACCAGGATCCAGAACAGCTTCAATGCACCTTGGCATAGAATCTACAAGTATCTTAGTAGGGCGTTGTGCCACCACGAGCCAGAACAGCTTCAATGCGCCTTGGCATAGATTCTACAAGTGTCTTAGTAGGGCGTTGTGCCACCACGAGCCACCAGAACCGCTTCAATGCACCTTGGCATAGATTCTACAAGTGTCTTAGTAGGGCATTGGGCCACCACGAGCCAGAACAGCTTCAATGCGCCTTGGCATAGATTCTACAAGTGTCTTAGTAGGGCGTTGTGCCACCACGAGCCACCAGAACCGCTTCAATGCACCTTGGCATAGAATCTACGAGTATCTTAGTAGGGCGTTGGGCCACCACGAGCCACCAGAACCGCTTCAATGCACCTTGGCATAGATTCTACGAGTATCTTAGTAGGGCGTTGGGCCACCACGAGCCACCAGAACAGCTTCAATGCACCTTGGCATAGAATCTACGAGTATCTTAGTAGGGCGTTGGGCCACCACGAGCCACCAGAACCCCTTCAATGCACCTTGGCATAGATTCTACAAGTGTCTTAGTAGGGCATTGTGCCACCACGAGCCACCAGAACCGCTTCAATGCGCCTTGGCATATATTCTACAAGTATCTTAGTAGGGCGTTGGGCCACCACGAGCCACCAGAACCACTTCAATGCACCTTGGCATAGAATCTACAAGTGTCTTAGTAGGGCATTGGGCCACCACGAGCCAGAACAGCTTCAATGCGCCTTGGCATAGATTCTACAAGTGTCTTAGTTGGGCGTTGTGCCACCACGAGCCACCAGAACCGCTTCAATGCACCTTGGCATAGATTCTACAAGTGTCTTAGTAGGGCATTGGGCCACCACGAGCCAGAACAGCTTCAATGCGCCTTGGCATAGATTCTACAAGTGTCTTAGTAGGGCGTTGTGCCACCACGAGCCAACAGAACCGCTTCAATGCACCTTGGCATAGATTCTACAAGTGTCTAAGTAGGGTGTTGGGCCACCACGAGCCACCAGAACCGCTTCAATGCACCTTGGCATAGATTCTACAAGTATCTTAGTAGGGCGTTGTGCCACCACGAGCCACCAGAACCGCTTCAATGCACCTTGGCATAGAATCTACGAGTATCTTAGTAGGGCGTTGGGCCACCACGAGCCACCAGAACCGCTTCAATGCACCTTGGCATAGATTCTACGAGTATCTTAGTAGGGCGTTGGGCCACCACGAGCCACCAGAACCGCTTCAATGCACCTTGGCATAGAATCTGCACTTGGCATAGTAGTGTCTTAGTAGGGCATTGTGCCACCACGAGCCACCAGAACCGCTTCAATGCGCCTTGGCATATATTCTACAAGTATCTTAGTAGGGCGTTGGGCCACCACGAGCCACCAGAACCACTTCAATGCACCTTGGCATAGAATCTACAAGTGTCTTAGTAGGGCATTGGGCCACCACGAGCCAGAACAGCTTCAATGCGCCTTGGCATAGATTCTACAAGTGTCTTAGTTGGGCGTTGTGCCACCACGAGCCACCAGAACCGCTTCAATGCACCTTGGCATAGATTCTACAAGTGTCTTAGTAGGGCATTGGGCCACCACGAGCCAGAACAGCTTCAATGCGCCTTGGCATAGATTCTACAAGTGTCTTAGTAGGGCGTTGTGCCACCACGAGCCACCAGAACCGCTTCAATGCACCTTGGCATAGATTCTACAAGTGTCTAAGTAGGGTGTTGGGCCACCACGAGCCACCAGAACCGCTTCAATGCGCCTTGGCATAGATTCTACAAGTGTCTTAGTAGGGCATTGGGCCACCACGAGACAGAACAGCTTCAATGCACCTTGGCATATATTCTACAAGTGTCTTAGTAGGGTGTTGGGCCACCACGAGCCACCAGAACCGCTTCAATGCACCTTGGCATAGATTCTACAAGTATCTTAGTAGGGCGTTGGGCCACCACGAGCCACCAGAACAGCTTCAATGCACCTTGGCATAGAATCTACAAGTATCTTAGTAGGGCGTTGTGCCACCAGGATCCAGAACAGCTTCAATGCACCTTGGCATAGAATCTACAAGTATCTTAGTAGGGCTTTGTGCCACCACGAGCCAGAACAGCTTCAATGCACCTTGGCATAGAATCTACAAGTGTCTTAGTAGGCTGTTGGGCCACCACGAGCCACCAGAACCCCTTCAATGCACCTTGGCATAGATTCTACAAGTGTCTTAGTAGGGCGTTGGGCCACCACGAGCCACCAGAACCCCTTCAATGCACCTTGGCATAGAATCTACAAGTGTCTTAGTAGGCTGTTGGGCCACCACGAGCCACCAGAACCCCTTCAATGCACCTTGGCATAGATTCTACAAGTGTCTTAGTAGGGCGTTGGGCCACCACGAGCCACCAGAACAGCTTCAATGCACCTTGGCATAGAATCTACAAGTGTCTTAGTAGGGCGTTGGGCCACCACGAGCCACCAGAACCGCTTCAATGCACCTTGGCATAGATTCTACAAGTATCTTAGTAGGGCGTTGGGGCACCACGAGCCACCAGAACCGCTTCAATGCACCTTGGCATAGAATCTACGAGTATCTTAGTAGGGCGTTGGGCCACCACGAGCCACCAGAACCGCTTCAATGCACCTTGGCATAGATTCTACAAGTATCTTAGTAGGGCGTTGGGCCACCACGAGCCACCAGAACAGCTTCAATGCACCTTGGCATAGAATCTACGAGTATCTTAGTAGGGCATTTTGCCACCACGAGCCACCAGAACCGCTTCAATGCGCCTTGGCATATATTCTACAAGTATCTTAGTAGGGCGTTGGGCCACCACGAGCCACCAGAACCACTTCAATGCACCTTGGCATAGAATCTACAAGTGTCTTAGTAGGGCATTGGGCCACCACGAGCCAGAACAGCTTCAATGCACCTTGGCATAGAATCTACAAGTGTCTTAGTAGGGCATTGGGCCACCACGAGCCAGAACAGCTTCAATGCACCTTGGCATAGAATCTACAAGTGTCTTAGTATGCTGTTGGGCCACCACGAGCCACCAGAACCCCTTCAATGCACCTTGGCATAGATTCTACAAGTGTCTTAGTAGGGCGTTGGGCCACCACGAGCCACCAGAACCCCTTCAATGCACCTTGGCATAGAATCTACAAGTGTCTTAGTAGGCTGTTGGGCCACCACGAGCCACCAGAACCCCTTCAATGCACCTTGGCATAGATTCTACAAGTGTCTAAGTAGGGTGTTGGGCCACCACGAGCCACCAGAACCACTTCAATGCGCCTTGGCATAGATTCTACAAGTGTCTTAGTAGGGCATTGGGCCACCACGAGCCAGAACAGCTTCAATGCACCTTGGCATAGAATCTACAAGTGTCTTAGTAGGGCATTGGGCCACCACGAGCCACCAGAACCGCTTCAATGCACCTTGGCATAGATTCTACAAGTATCTTAGTAGGGCGTTGGGCCACCACGAGCCACCAGAACCGCTTCAATGCACCTTGGCATAGATTCTACAAGTGTCTAAGTAGGGTGTTGGGCCACCACAAGCCACCAGAACCGCTTCAATGCACCTTGGCATAGATTCTACAAGTGTCTAAGTAGGGTGTTGGGCCACCACGAGCCACCAGAACCGCTTCAATGCACCTTGGCATAGATTCTACAAGTGTCTTAGTAGGGTGTTGGGCTTCAATGCGCCTTGGCTGTGGTTGGGCTGTGCCACCACGAGCCACCAGAACTGCTTCAATGCACCTTGGCATAGATTCTACAAGTGTCTTAGTAGGGCATTGGGCCACCACGAGCCACCAGAACAGCTTCAATGCACCTTGGCATAGATTCTACAAGTGTCTAAGTAGGGTGTTGGGCCACCACGAGCCACCAGAACCGCTTCAATGCACCTTGGCATAGATTCTACAAGTGTCTAAGTAGGGTGTTGGGCCACCACGAGCCACCAGAACTGCTTCAATGCACCTTGGCATAGATTCTACAAGTGTCCTAGTAGGGCGTTGGGCCACCACGAGCCACCAGAACCGCTTCAATGCACCTTGGCATAGATTCTACGAGTATCTTAGTAGGGCGTTGGGCCACCACGAGCCACCAGAACAGCTTCAATGCACCTTGGCATAGAATCTACGAGTATCTTAGTAGGGCGTTGGGCCACCACGAGCCACCAGAACTGCTTCAATGCACCTTGGCATAGATTCTACAAGTGTCCTAGTAGGGCGTTGGGCCACCACGAGCCACCAGAACCGCTTCAATGCACCTTGGCATAGATTCTACAAGTGTCTAAGTAGGGTGTTGGGCCACCACGAGCCACCAGAACCGCTTCAATGCACCTTGGCATAGATTCTACAAGTGTCTAAGTAGGGTGTTGGGCCACCACGAGCCACCAGAACCGCTTCAATGCACCTTGGCATAGATTCTACAAGTGTCTAAGTAGGGTGTTGGGCCACCACGAGCCACCAGAACCGCTTCAATGCGCCTTGGCATAGATTCTACAAGTGTCTTAGTAGGGCATTGGGCCACCACGAGCCACCAGAACCGCTTCAATGCACCTTGGCATAGATTCTACAAGTGTCTTAGTAGGGCATTGGGCCACCACGAGCCACCAGAACCGCTTCAATGCACCTTGGCATAGATTCTACAAGTGTCTAAGTAGGGTGTTGGGCCACCACGAGCCACCAGAACCGCTTCAATGCACCTTGGCATAGATTCTACAAGTGTCTAAGTAGGGTGTTGGGCCACCACGAGCCACCAGAACCGCTTCAATGCACCTTGGCATAGATTCTACAAGTGTCTAAGTAGGGTGTTGGGCCACCACGAGCCACCAGAACTGCTTCAATGCACCTTGGCATAGATTCTACAAGTGTCCTAGTAGGGCGTTGGGCCACCACGAGCCAGAACCGCTTCAATGCGCTTTGGCATAGAATCTACAAGTGTCTGGAACTCTATCGGAGGGATGCGACACCAGTCTTCCTCCAGAAATTCCGTCATTTGGTGGTTTGTTGATACTGGTGGTGAACACTGTCTTAGGTGCCGCGCCAGAATCTCCCATAAGTGTTAATTGGGTTGAGATCTGGCGACTGAGACAGACACCTACAAGACCCTTTATGTTCGTGTGAGACCCTCTTTCAAAGCCACTGAGATCTCTTCTTCTAGCCATTGTAGCTAAATAATGGGCAACTGGGAATTTGTAAAGGACCCTAAGCATAATGGGACGTTCATTGCCTAGTTAACTCAGGAACCACACCTGTGTGGAAGCACCTGCTTTCAAAATACTTTGCATCCCTCATTTACTTGTGTTTGATTTATTTTGGCGGTTACCTGTATGGACAATAGAAGCATCAAATGGCTCATAATAATGGGCTGCTAAGGGGAAAATGGCTCATAATAATGGGCTGCTAAGGGGAAAATGGCTCATAATAATGGGCTGCTAAGGGGAAAATGGCTCATAATAATGGGCTGCTAAGGGGAAAATGGTCCATAATAATGGGCTGCTAAGGGGAAAATGGCTCATAATAATGGGCTGCTAAGGGGAAAATGGTCCATAATAATGGTCTGCTAAGGGGAAAATGGCTCAAAATAATGGTCTGCTATGGGGAAAATGGATCATAATAATGGGCTGCTAAGGGGAAAATGGATCATAATAATGGGCTGCTAAGGGGAAAATGGCTCATAATAATGGCCTGCTAAGGGGAAAATGGCTCATAATAATGGGCTGCTAAGGGGAAAATGGCTCATAATAATGGCCTGCTAAGGGGAAAATGGCTCATAATAATGGGCTGCTAAGGGGAAAATGGCTCATAATAATGGGCTGCTAAGGGGAAAATGGCTCATAATAATGGGCTGCTAAGGGGAAAATGGCTCATAATAATGGCCTGCTAAGGGGAAAATGGCTCATAATAATGGGCTGCTAAGGGGAAAATGGCTCATAATAATGGGCTGCTAAGGGGAAAATGGCTAATAATAATGGGCTGCTAAGGGGAAAATGGTCCATAATAATGGGCTGCTAAGGGGAAAATGGCTCATAATAATGGTCTGCTAAGGGGAAAATGGCTCATAATAATGGTCTGCTAAGGGGAAAATGGCTCATAATAATGGGCTGCTAAGGGGAAAATGGCTCATAATAATGGGCTGCTAAGGGGAAAATGGCTCATAATAATGGCCGGAACAGAGCTAATGGAACGGAATCAAATACCTGGAAACCATGTTTGATGTATTTGATACCGTCCACTAATTCCACTCCAGCCATTACCAGGAGCCTGTCCTCCCCAATTAAGGTGCCACCAACCTCCTGTGCTATCTGTATATACCTTATATAATCTATCCGGTTAGATATAATGATTGGAAATATTACTAGTGTGAGGCAGAAGGACTGCTTCACATAATATACTGTACTGACTATGTTTTCTTATACCTAATAGTGACTTACCTGTGTCAAAGTTGTCAATCCACATCACAGTAAACTAGCCATGCAAACAACATGCTGGGATGCCATGCATGTGGCAGAGAAGTCATTAACGACAGAGATGGTATTGTAACTCCCTAAAAACATGAGAGATCTCTTTCTTCTGTGAAAGAAAACTTATTTTATAAGGATATTCTTAGAATATTCTTAGAATGTGTGAGCGTGTGTGAGAGCATGCGTGTGTGTGTGTGTGTGTGTGTGTGTGTGTGTGTGTGTATGCAAGTGTTGGTGGGCGGTAATGTCTAAGAGTGTGTTTTGACACAGAGACTATGGAGACAGAATGTAGAGACAGGGATGAGAAAAGCACATGATCACCACTTTCTCTTTCTTTCACCTCGGGGATAGACAGAACACCCGTTATCTGTTCTCTACTAGTTGGGGGAGAAGAGAGGGTTTGTTGTATTGGATAAGGGGGCAAAAAGGGAGAGGGAATCCAGTCCCCAATTCAAAGAAAAAAATCCTTTCAACAAAAAAATAAAAAACAGGAAATATTTTATTTACTTTCCATTTCAAAGTACAAAAAAATTGGGTTTCATCACCCCAAACTTTAATTGAAAATTCCTTCACTAATCCTAAAATCCTTCAAACCTAATCAATCTGGACCAATGATACTAGGTATAATCTTATTATCATGTCTTTATCACATTGTGATTGGTACAAAGTCTATCAATAAATGCAAGAAATAGGCCTGCTATCTAAGATACTTGGGTTGTGGGGTATCGAAGAGGGATAACAAGGTTAACAAATAACTAAGATAAGGATTCTTACTTTGTTAATTAAGAAAACACTATTGACTACTCACCTAGTGGCCCATGCATCGTCTTTGAGACTAAGAACAACTATGATAGGATCTTTAAAACCTGTGGAATGAAGATCTGCGGAGGAATACTAACTACTTGGCCATCCTTTTGATTTCAGCTAATATATCTCGGGCCTGCATACGGTATGTACACAAAGATGGTATTAAATAATAAGATGGATGACTTGAAGACATTTACTGTAAGGCATGAGCTGGACTGTCTACACCACACATCACATTACCGTAAGGCTGGACACATTGACACCGAGAGACGGAGTACAATACAAAATAGCATTACAGAACAGCCGCACTGCAAAGCAATACGCAGACGGTTTGTAAAAACAATACAAACACAACAATTCAAAACACACTCACAGAATATATTAATAATAATAAATAATAAAACATCTAAGTTGCACGTTGCCACTTCATACAGTAATTAAAACCACCGCCAAAAACGTGTTGTTGGTTAGAACAGGCATCGGTTATTGTGTGGTGTCTGTGTCATCCAAAGAGGAACGATGTTGCCCATAGTCACTGACCTTAGGTCAGTATTGAGTGTTTGGATGACTAATGGTTAAGGTTAGGATTTAGGTGAATGTAAACTGATCCTAGATCTGCACCTAAGGGCAACTTCTACCTGCAGTGCATTTGTCTGACTCGTTGGTGCAGTGGCTAGACAGAATATCCTACAGAATTAGTAACAGTGCCCCAGGTAGCCCTGGAGGCCGGTCCCTGCCCGTCCCCACCTCCAAAGTCAGACTGCCTCTTAGCTGTCCTCTCCAGTGCCAGGGCGGTCTTCCGGGTCCTGGCTAGGACCTCCTCCAGCTGCCCTCGGAGTGCCTGAATAGAGTCCAGTTCGGTGTGCAGGGCCCGGGTCTTCTCTGAGCTGCTGAGAGAGGGGCAATGACACCACGCACACACACAAACATCCTCAAACACTGATTGTGGTTTCAAAGGTTGTTACTAGCCTACTACTCTATGTAGCAATGTGTACTGACACTAGCTTACACTGTCCACAAATGTGTGTATTTGTAGGCACCCAGGTGTGTGTATTTGTAGATGTGTTTATTCTTGGCCTCAGTGAAGGCCTCTGTGGCCACCTCCTACCTGTTTCCTCTGGCCTGGATGTGGCTCAGACTCTGGTACAGCCTCTTCTCTGCCCTCAGAGCATCGTTCAGCCCGTGGTACTCACTGGCCAACTGCTCCAACACACTCTGACAGAGAGGTTGGGAAAAGGAAAGGGGGAAACATTATAAACACACACTCCACTCAGTAGGCACCAGACCTTAACTAACAAGGACAATGTTGTAGACGATAAAGAACTTTGGCGGAGAGGGATACCTGGTGGTCAGTGTTGGAGGGCTCCCTGGCTATTACTCCTGGGGCCAGGATCTTAAACCTATCCCCCTGCTTCTGGGCCGGCTCCTGGGCCTGAGCTAGAGCTGAACGCAGGGCTGAAATCTCCAGCTGAGCCTCCTTCTCCTTCTTCCTGACCAGCTGCAGCTCCTCCCGAATGGCCTGTACCTCTTCTGCCCCCTCTGGTGTGGAGAGCTCCATGCTCTCCTCCTGGCTCTGCATCAGACTCTGGGTGGGGAGGAGTAGGACAGTTAGTGTGTGTGTGTGTGTGTGTGTGTTGTAAACCAGTGTCCCAGAATTCACCTGGATAAAAGCCTCTTTCTCCTTCAGCAGGTTCTGCAGTCGCTCTGCCTCTCCCATTCTCTCCTTCCGGAGCTCACCCATCTCCCTTTCCTGTGACGACAGCTGCCTACGCAGCTCCTGAAGCTGGCCCGTCCGCTCGCCAATCACTTGAGAGAGCCTATCAGAGCAGTCCTGAGAGAGGAGGTCGGAGGGAGAAAAGAGAGATTCTGAAATCGACTGTCAATTTATATGTTACATCCAGTCTATCATAAATGTTTCCATTTCTATAATAGACTATTGGATTTTTCTTAGTGATGTTGGGCTGAGTACACTGTACAGCTGACATAAGCTCATCATTCATATTCTCAGAGAAAGGTCCTAGATCAGGGGTGTGTGTGTGTGTGTGGTACCTGTATGTACTGGTCCTTAGTGCTGATGGTGCTGAGCAGATCCTGGACCTGTGCTTGGTGTTCGTGGCTCTGGCGGCTGCGGTCTGACAGCAGTTCCTGAAACAGTTGCTCCTTCAGCGCGAGGCGAGCCTTCAGCTCCTCCACCACCCCACTGGGGCCTGCCTGGACCTTAGCCAGGAGGGCTGCCGTGAGGTCCTACACACACATAGGAGAAAACAAAACAAACACACACACGTCAGTATATCTGTCGTTTTTGGAGGGGGCAGATATAAGAGCAGGTTTTTCCTCATTGGACTAGTTTGAGGTTGTTAAAGCACTGCAAGTCATTAATATCAGCCAACAATGAAAAACTTCAACACTGGAGAGAAACTACTGGTTACAAGAACAAACAGAATGCAAACTGGTGGCACAGCCAGTCCTCACTAGTGTTACCTATCTGAGCTGTTGACCTCATTTAGCGCACGCATGTTTTGCGTATGTGTTTGTGCGTGTGTGTGTTTCTGTGTGTTTACCTGTGTCTCCTGGCTGCGTGTCTGCAGGGCAGTCTGTAGCTGGCTGATGAGCGTGTCTCTCTCTCTCAGAGTGCACTTCTCTCTCTCCTCACTCTGCTGCTGGAGCCACTGCAGGTTCCTGAGGGCTTCTGCTGTCTGCTCCATGTCCAGCTCCTTACCCCGCACCAACGCATCCAGACTCTATACAAACACACAGTCTAAACATGTCAATGTATATAGATGTACCGTGTGTGAGAGTGGGTGTATCCTCGTGGTTGCTCGAGGTATCGTCCTTTAGTGCGTGCGTTTGTACCGTGATGGTCTCCTCGTTGTTGGACAGTATACAGCGCAGTCTCTCCAGGTCTCGCTCCTTCTCTCGAAGGGCCAGCTGTAGTTTCCTCACCTGCTCCTCCCTCTCTTCCAGACCACTGAACTTCTCATCTATAGACCGCTGGACAGAGAAAGAGAACATCAATCATTATTATTAGTATCTATCTATCTATCTATCTATCTATCTATCTATCTATCTATCTATCTATCTATCTATCTATCTATCTATCTATCCATCCATCCATCCATCCATCCATCCATCCATCCATCCATCCATCCTTCCATCCTTTCATCCATCCATCCATCCATCCATCCATCCATCCATCCATCCATCCTTCCATCCTTCCATCCATCCATCCATCCATCCATCCATCCATCCATCCATCCATCCATCCATCCATCCATCCATCCATCCATCCATCCATCCATCCATCCATCCATCCATCCATCCTTTAATCCATCCATCCTTCCATCCTTTCCTTCGATCGATCGATCGATCCATCCATCCATCCATCCTTCCATCCAGCCAGCCATCCATCCATCCATCCTTTCATCCATCCATCCATCCATCCTTCCATCCATCCATCCACCCATCCATCCATCCAGTAAGAGTAAGTGTCCTTACCTCCAATGCTCTGTCCCTGTCTCTGATGCGTTCTCTCAGTTTGTCCAGCA
Organism: Oncorhynchus nerka; assembly: GCF_034236695.1. NCBI lineage: Eukaryota > Metazoa > Chordata > Actinopteri > Salmoniformes > Salmonidae > Oncorhynchus > Oncorhynchus nerka. The sequence goes on from NC_088415.1 coordinate 57,799,436, forward strand.
GCACATCTCTGGGTTTGGAGCTGTCTGCTGATTCCAGGAGTTCAGAGTACTCCTACAAAGGGTGAGGGAGATAGGGTCAGTGTGTATGTGTGTGTGTGTTCATGTGTGTGTGTGGGGGGGGTTATGTCTCTCACCTGTAGCTGCCTCTCCTTGTCCTGAAGGGAGTGTTTGAGCTGGGTGATGTTCTTGTCTCTCTCCTGAACTTCTGTGCGTCTCTCCGCCTTACTCTCCTCCAGCTGAGCCTCTTTAGACCGCAGCTCAAAAGCCAGACTGAGCCAGGGCACTGCGCAAGTCCTACAGTGGGGCAGAGGATAGGTTACACACACCACCTACATCATTGCTACAGGGGTCCACACCAACACATCCACACACAGAGCACACACACCTGGTTGTGTTTGTCGGTGACCTCCCTGTGCTGCAGTGCCTCCTTTAGGTCAGAGTGGAGTCTGTCTTTAGCTCTGCTCAGGTCCTCAGCCTGTCTCTGGCTCTGTCTCTGGGCTCTCTGACTGGCTTCCAGCTCCAGACCCAGGGTGAACAGAGAGCTCTGTAACCCCACCAACTCACCCTGAAACTGGGCTAAACTCGCACCCTCACTGCCCCCCTCTGGATCCTGAGAGAGAGGACCAAACAATAAAATCCACTGGGGTTAGACTGGTCATGAAGAAAGGGCGTCTCCATCCGTCCGCCCGCCCGTCCGTCCGTCCGTCCGTCCGTCTGTCTGTCTGTCTGTCTGTCTGTCTGTCTGTCTGTCTGTCTGTCTGTCTGTCTGTCTGTCTGTCTGTCTGTCTATCAACAGTTGGGTTATTACGGCCTTTTATTAACTGGTATGCTGCTGAGTGCTTGTCTGGACCTGTCTGGGGTGTGTGAGGTCTCACCTCAGTGTGCGTGATCTGGTTGCGGTGGGCCATCTCTCTCAGCTTACACAGTGTTGCGTTCTGCCCCTCAATTAGCTGGTACAGCTCCATGGCCTGAAGAGGACATAGGGAATATTCTGCAAATCACAACTGAGTGTGATACTCAAATGTAGTCCCCTGGCTGCGACTCAGAACGGTTATGGTTCAGCAATGTCGCCTCAGTGTAGACCACACATACCTTGTTATCCTTGGTACTGACAGAATCGGTCAGGCATTGGATGGTGCGCTCCTGGCTCTGAGCTCCCTGGCGGATGGAACGCAGTTCACACTCCATCTCAATGAGCTTCTCCTGCAACTTCTGGAGCGGGAGGGAGGAGGGAAACAGAGAGAGAGAAAGAGAGAGAGAGGATGAGTAAGTATAGAGAGAGAGAAACAAAGGGACAAGAAAGTGTGTGTGTGTGTTTGTGTGTATGGTATGCGTTTGATGTAAAGATGGGTAATGTCTCTCTGTAGCCGTACCGCGTTGTTGGCTTCGCTCTCCTGGCTCTTGGCCTGCAGGGACTGGACCTGCTGCTGGGCCTTCTGCAGCTCACTGACACACTGACCTGCTGCACACTCATACTGGTTCAACTGGCTCTGCTGCTCCTCGATCAGAGTCTGGAACACACACACAAAGACAGGGGTTAACACACACACATTACAGTCCACGTTTACCGAATCCCGCTTCGCTCACAAATGAATACTATGGGAGAGATAGAGACAATAGTTTGGCACAGTATTGCTATCCAACCGCTCTAGCCACATCTGTTTATAAGGAAAAGGGACAATGCACTGAGCTGGGCTGTTGGTGACTGTACTTTCCAAACCAAATGCGCTGTTCACCCATCTTTCTATGCTGCTAAAAGCAGATCCATCCTGCGGATATTCTCTCGAGAGCTCCCTGTGTATGTTAAGTGCTCTGCGGTGCCCCTAACGTAACTTACGTAACCAGTGTGTCACCATCTCCCTTACAGCACTCACATCCTATATTTATAGGTTTACACTACGGGAGGAAATCCCACAACACACACACACATGTAAGTAATATAAATCTGTTAAATCCCTGTTAGAATGGGAACACAGGCTAGATGTATGTGGTGGTATGTAGATTGATCTTCTTATACTGTAATACATACAGTAGAGGTCCTAAGAGCTACAGTACAGACTATAGATACCTACAGGTCCAAGCCAAAAACATACCACATGGCCATAGTCCAGGCCATTTGAGTAGCAGGGAGAGATACTGCACATGCCATAGAAATAGAATGACTTTGAACTAGAAAGTCCATTCTAGTAATTATATGCCTATGGTGCATGCTGTAATATAATGACATCCACTAGCCTGGTCTGACATTGCGCGGTACTATCAGGGTTTGCTGCCTCCGAGGCTTATTGCTGCTGTGAAAATAGGCCAATAAGTGGTGCCACTCCATGTCCCCCCATGCGCTAACCTAGTTTAGTGAACAGGGCTGGGGCTGGCTGAGGCCTGAAATCCCATTCACATTAAGGAATGCTCCTAAATCAGACACAGGCACTGCCTGCATCTCTGTCACAGTCTATTATCTACTGAGGCTCACAGAGGAGCTAGTCAATATGATTGGAATTTGAGAGCTACATAGAGCTACTGTACCAAAGCACCCAATGAACCTTCATTTTATTCCAAAGGACGCTTACATATCTTCTGTACACCGTGTTTGCTCTTCATTCCATCGACCTTGGTCGGACTGCAAGGCAGCATGACATGAGACGGCCTACTCTTTGTTTTGCAGCAATACATTGAGCTTTAAGCACAGAGATACAGCTTTAAGAGTCCGGGATGAGACTTGATTATGGAAAGAGAACCTGGATTTGTCAACACAGTTCTCACCACTCAGCGCAACTCAATATGTTTGGTATATTGTAGATAGATCATACACAGTACCTCAGGTTCTACAGATGTAGGATCTTAATTTGATCACACTGTTGTGACAAATTTAAAACATGTATTGTATTCAAGGTTTATAAAGGCTTCTGAAGTTAGTCATTTCCAGTTTGGAAAATTTCAGACTTGATTTTCCCTTTCGAAAAATGTATTTAACCTCCACAAACATTTCCTGTTGCTGCTGGATTATTTTCCTGCTGTAGCAAACTGGCTCAAATGAAGTACCTCTGTTCTGTGAAGATGGCAATATCATTCTAGGTTTGTTAATGTGCCTCTGTGGTTGGCCAACCATGACAGCTCCACTCTCTGAGCGCACACTCACTCATTAGTATGGCTGACTGGCCTGAGGGCTCTACATGAGAATCCCTCACTGCTTTTAACACACAGACACACAAACAAAACACACATCTGAAGGATTGTATGATGTGCATTTTTAGGCATGTAGACACCTGAGTCACACAATGATCTCACAGACACAGATGCACCCGCACACATACACACATACACACATTGATTCAAGTGCTACGGAGCGCACATCCTCTGTGCATCCTCTCTGGAGGCAGAGGGGGGGAAGGAGAGGTTAAAGTGATGTAGATGGACAGCTGGATTATCCAGCTAATTAGCCCGGAGTGTGGTGAGATCACGGAATGTTCTCACGGTTGGGAGCACTGCACTGTCTGCTGAATTCACAGATAACTAACTAACCTTCTGGAATAGTCTCCATATTCTGAGATTTGTATATCTGTAGATGATTAAAATATGCTACAAAATGGTTTGTAGTAAAATAAGGTATCCTACTGAAATAAATAAAAAACTCCTTTGATTTCAGTTACTGTTCCAGTAGCTAAAAAGTGGGAACTACAGACCAGAGGTGAACCAATGTCTGACTGGAGAGCTGCAGTGTTATACCTGGTGGGGGCGTGGGGGAGGACACTCATGATACAGATCCTCCCACAGCTCCTCTATCTCAGCCAGGTCTAGACCCCCATCTATCCCTCCATCCAGCCTGATCAGAGGGGCCTCCAGGTCGGGCACATGGACATGAATCTCCCCCTCTCCATTCAGACCTCCATACAGCAACCCCAAGGCCGGCTCATGGAAGCTCAGTCTGGAGCCTCCGCTGCTGGGGCCCTGTCTGTTGAGTACAGGCAGTCTGCTTCCCTTGGGGCTCTGGACTGGCCGGTACACACAGTTCTGGACCAGGCAGAGGGCCAGTGAGAGGCGGGAGGCCGACCTCAGTGGAGTCACCAGGTGGTGCTCCTCGGAGAGGGAGTCGGAGAACCGATCATCCAGGGGGTCCTGGGGATACTCTAGCCCCTCGGGCCCATCTTGGATTGCAGACAGCTGGGTAGATTCTCCGGTTATGTCCAGGGAGTCTATAGAGGGGCTGGAGCTGGCTCGGCCCACCAGGGTAGGGTTGCTGTCCGAAGCCCGGGGCGTAGGGTTGGACTTAGGGATCAGCGAGAGCGAGGAGGGGGTCCCCTCTGGAACTTTCTCCCCTCCTCTTCCTCCTCCACTTGCATGTCCTCCTCCAATCACGCTGACCGAATACCTCGTCGATGGGTCACAGGAAATACTCCGTGCCAACTTCCTGGGTACTTTACACACAGCCTCGTAGTCTGAGTCCGCCACTCGCCACGCCGTGCACCCTCGGCACTTCCTGGGTGAACGCGTTACAGTCCCACAGCGCTGTGACCCCACAGCCGTCACCTCTGGCGCAGGCCCTGCGCATTGTGGGGGATGCCCATGCTGATGATGATTATGACCCCCGAACTCTAACCCCTCCTCAGCCCAGGACTCATACAGAGAGTACACCAAGTCCTCCTGGAGCAGAGCACAGTACTTAGCATGGGTCAGACCAGACATGTCCACCATACCATCCCCCTGTACCCTTCCTCCCCCTCCTCCCGTATCCCCAGGCCCAGTAACGGCCCCTGCACAACCGCCTCCATCCTCCCTGTTGGTCTTCCGGTAGAGGCCTCCGATGAGGCCCCGTAGCCGGTGTTTCTCCTGGAGCAGCCTCTGCAGCCGTTCGATGGACAGGGCCTCCACCCGGGCGATCACCGTGTCAAACCTATACATGCGCTCCAGTATGAAGGCACACTTGGAGCAGGCGAACTCGCCGCGGCCGTCGCGGATCAGCTCTCGCCCCAGGGCGTGGGACAGGAGCACCTGCAGGTTGAGTTTGGAGGCGGGGTGGAAGATCCATCGCCGTTGGTTACCGCAGAGCTCCCTCGCGCAGATACGACACGCCTCCTTCATTCTGATGTCCAGCATTCCACACGCACACAGTCAAGACAGAGGTCATTCACCTGAGCTTGGTGTTTTGTGTGAAGACTTTAGTCTAATGCCCGAAAACACCTTTATTTTGTATGATAAACCTTTGTATTAAACTTCCATTTTCCTGAAGAAGAATGAATGGTGCTCCCATATCCCCAGAGTTCTTCCACTGACGTCACCTCGGATGCTCCTTGGTGGGGTTGAGGTCCCGGTTGCTGTTAAGTGTTGTATAAATAATAAATAACATTTGATTGATGGAGGTGAATGAGATGATGCGATGCTGTTATTAGCTCCAGTATGACTGCTCATCCATCAACATCTGTGTATTAAATCATTTATTAAGATGTAAATGTTGGCATATTGCATGTGACAGTCCTTTTATCTGCTTCTCTCTCTTCAGAAGAGATGCAAAACAAATAGCAACCACGTGGTTTCAGACAAATACATACCACTAAAATTCAATATAAACAACAGATAGAGAGTCATTGGAGAAACTCAAATATTGTTACTGCTAGCAGACAGCAGCAAGCAAAAGACGCTCACAAAATCCAATCCTCTAGATATAATGCCTTTTCCCCCTCTTCACATTCTGCCTGAGTTGCTGTTTCCATAGGAGTATAAAGACGTTGGATGGATTCTAATAGCATATTGCTTCTTAGAGCAGCAGATGGCAGACAGCAAGTCGTCCAGTATCCTTGGTCACCGATTCTGTTGCATTCCGTAATGGAAATTCTGATGCAATAACTTAAATCCGAAAGGGAAATATAAAGTCATTCTGGTGTTATATTCCCTAAATACACATGAGCCTTTCCTCCTTTCGCTCCCGGTTGTTTCATTTCGCGTTTCCCGACACAAGAAAAACACGCCTACGTTCCGCTGCATCTCTTGGTTTGGCTGTCATGGGAGGCTCCCGCTGTCAGGTTGATCATCCCCGGTAGACTACCACCGTATCCCTTTAACCAAACACCGTCACTGCAGAGAAGTGACGCACCAAAACAATTATTTCGGTAGCGGCAATCAGGTCCTCCGCAATCCCTTGACAATCATTCATGATGTATTATATCAACGGTGAAGATGGCGCGCTTCAGCCCAGCGTTATAGTAGATCCTTTTGGCAGATAATGATGTGGCAACGTTGTAGCACTGGCAAGAACCGCTGCAGCGGCGGAGCGCACCATTTCACGCATTAGGGGTGCTAAAATATCTGATCGTCTATATCAAGATATTAAAAAGTAGTCCTATATGACATGATAATAACGGTTCTACTGTCATATAATAAGAAGTTAATTTAAAGCTAAAATTCGATCAATTTTGTCAATGTTGAATAAAATATTTTGATAATCTACAAAATGTCACCCGGGGTGCCATTAGTTAGTTTGGTCCAGTCTACACTAAACTTTGTATTCGCTTTATTGAGCAGGTGAAATGCCTACTACCATTTAGTAGCATATAGTGACAATAGTGTTTGCATAAACTCTTACACCATGTAAAGCAGTAGATATATTTTATATAATAATAAAAAATAATAACATTATTTTCTCTAAATTTGGTCATAATAACCACCAGATTAGTGACGAGTGACGCAGTGGTCTAAGGCACTGCATCTCAGTGTAAAAGGCGTCACTACAGTCCCTGGTTCGAATCCAGGCTGAATCACATCTGGCCGTGATTGGGAGTCCCATAGGGCGGCGCACAATTGGCCCAGTGTCGCTGGGGTAGGCCATCATTGTAAATAGGAATTTGTTCTTAACTGACTTGCCTAGTTAAATAAAGGTTTAAAATATATATATAATTGGGCTTTTATGAGGGCAATATCAATTTCTTATTAAAAAATAAACTATTTAATTTTTACCCCCTTTTCTCACAATTTCGTGATTACGAACTTGTCTCATCACTGCAACTCCCCAAAGGGATTGGGAGACGCGAAGGTCAAGTCATGCGTCCTCCAAAACATGACTCACCAAATCGAGCTTTTTAACAACCGCTCACTTAACCCGGAAACCAGCTGCACCAATGTGTTGGAGGAAACTCCGTTCAACTGACAACCGAAGTCAGCCTGCAAGCCCACCACAAGGAGTCGCTAGAGTACGATGAGCTCAGTAAAGCCCCCCCAGCCAAACCCGGACGGCGCTGGGCCAATTGTGCACCGCCCTATGGGACTCCTGGTCACAGACGCTATTGGGCTCAAACCCCAGGCTCTAGTGACGTCACAACACTGCAATGAAGTGCCTTATACCGCTTCCCCACTCGGAGCGCAGTTTGGCGGGTCATGTTTTGGAGGATGCATGACTCGACCTTCGCCTCTCCCGAGCCCGTTGGGGAGTTGCAGCGATGAGACGAGATTGAAATAGGGGAAAAGGGGTAAAATACACACAGGAAAAAAAAGATCATGGCACACACAGTCAGCCAGCCAGAGAGTTGACTTGGACTTCAGTATAATTTTCAGTGAATGGGTAGAGCAGGCTCCATAACCTTTCCATCCTTGTGTTTCCAGCCTCTTCTATATGCAAATAAGATCTCCTAAATAGACTTACAAGTAAAGGCCATTAATGCATTTCAAAGCAGAGGGGATACATATTACATAGATTTTCCTATTGTCAAAACATATCAGGAACATGCTTCCATAATATTTTATTTTTTATTTTTTATTTCACCTTTAATTAACCAGGTAGGCTAGTTGAGAACAGGTTCTCATTTGCAACTGCGACCTGGCCAAGATAAAGCATAGCAGAGTGAACAGACAACACAGAGTTACACATGGAGTAAACAATTAACAAGTCAATAACACAGTAGAGAAAAAAAGGGGAGTCTATATACAATGTGTGCAAAAGGCATGAGGAGGTAGGCGAATAATTACAATATTGCAGATTAACACTGGAGTGATAAATGATCAGATGATCATGTACAGGTAGAGATATTTGTGTGCAAAAGAGCAGAAAAGTAAATAAATAAAAACTGTGGGGATGAGGTAGGTGAAAATAGGTGGGCTATTTACCAATAGATTATGTACAGCTGCAGCGATCGGTTAGCTGCTCAGATAGCTGATGTTTGAAGTTGGTGAGGGAGATAAAAGTCTCCAACTTCAGCGATTTTGCAATTCGTTCCAGTCACAGGCAGCAGAGTACTGGAACGAAAGGCGGCCGAATGAGGTGTTGGCTTTAGGGATGCTCAATGAGATACACCTGCTGGAGCGCGTGCTACGGATGGGTGTTGCCATCGTGACCAGTGAGCTGAGATAAGGCGGAGCTTTGCCTAGCATGGCCTTGTAGATGACCTGGAGCCAGTGGGTCTGGCGACGAATATGTAGCGAGGGCCAGCCGACTAGAGCATACAAGTCGCAGTGGTGGGTAGTATAAGGTGCTTTAGTGACAAAACGGATGGCACTGTGATAAACTGCATCCAGTTTGCTGAGAAGAGTGTTGGAAGCCATTTTGTAGATGACATCGCCGAAGTCGAGGATCGGTAGGATAGTCAGTTTTACTAGGGTAAGCTTGGCAGCGTGAGTGAAGGAGGCTTTGTTGCGGAATAGAAAGCCGACTCTTGATTTGATTTTCGATTGGAGATGTTTGATATGGGTCTGGAAGGAGAGTTTGCAGTCTAGCCAGACACCTAGGTACTTATAGCTGTCCACATATTCAAGGTCGGAACCATCCAGTGTGGTGATGCTAGTCGGGCAAGCGGGTGCAGGCAGCGATCGGTTGAAAAGCATGCATTTGGTTTTACTAGCGTTTAAGAGCAGTTGGAGGCCACGGAAGGAGTGTTGTATGGCATTGAAGCTCGATTGGAGGTTAGATAGCACAGTGTCCAATGACGGGCCGAAAGTGTATAGAATGGTGTCGTCTGCGTAGAGGTGGATCAGGGAATCGCCCGCAGCAAGAGCAACATCATTGATATACACAGAGAAAAGAGTCGGCCCGAGAATTGAACCCTGTGGCACCCCCATAGAGACTGCCAGAGGACCGGACAACATGCCCTCCGATTTGACACACTGAACTCTGTCTGCAAAGTAATTGGTGAACCAGGCAAGGCAGTCATCCGAAAAACCGAGGCTACTGAGTCTGCCGATAAGAATATGGTGATTGACAGAGTCGAAAGCCTTGGCAAGGTCGATGAAGACGGCTGCACAGTACTGTCTTTTATCGATGGCGGTTATGATGTCGTTTAGTACCTTGAGTGTGGCTGAGGTGCACCCGTGACCGGCTCGGAAACCAGATTGCATAGCGGAGAAGGTACGGTGGGATTCGAGATGGTCAGTGACCTGTTTGTTGACTTGGCTTTCGAAGACCTTAGATAGGCAGGGCAGAATGGATATAGATCTGTAACAGTTTGGGTCCAGGGTGTCTCCCCCTTTGAAGAGGGGGATGACTGCGGCAGCTTTCCAATCCTTGGGGATCTCAGACGATATGAAAGAGAGGTTGAACAGGCTGGTAATAGGGGTTGCGACAATGGCGGCGGAGAGTTTCAGAAATAGAGGGTCCAGATTGTCAAGCCCAGCTGATTTATACGGGTCCAGGTTTTGCAGCTCTTTCAGAACATCTGCTATCTGGATTTGGGTAAAGGAGAACCTGGAGAGGCTTGGGCGAGGAGCTGCGGGGGGCCGGAGCTGTTGGCCGAGGTAGGAGTAGCCAGGCGGAAGGCATGGCCAGCCGTTGAGAAATGCTTGTTGAAGTTTTCGATAATCATGGATTTGTCGGTGGTGACCGTGTTCCCTAGCCTCAGTGCAGTGGGCAGCTGGGAGGAGGTGCTCTTGTTCTCCATGGACTTCACAGTGTCCCAGAACTTTTTGGAGTTGGAGCTACAGGATGCAAACTTCTGCCTGAAGAAGCTGGCCTTAGCTTTCCTGACTGACTGCGTGTATTGGTTCCTGACTTCCCTGAACAGTTGCATATCGCGGGGACTGTTCGATGCTATTGCAGTCCGCCACAGGATGTTTTTGTGCTGGTCGAGGGCAGTCAGGTCTGGAGTGAACCAAGGGCTGTATCTGTTCTTAGTTCTGCATTTTTGAACGGAGCATGCTTATCTAATATGGTGAGGAAGTTACTCTTAAAGAATGACCAGGCATCCTCAACTGACGGGATGAGGTCAATGTCCTTCCAGGATACCCGGGCCAGGTCGATTAGAAAGGCCTGCTCACAGAAGTGTTTTAGGGAGCGCTTGACAGTGATGAGGGTGGTCGTTTGACTGCGGCACCGTAGCGGATACAGGCAATGAGGCAGTGGTCGCTGAGATCCTGGTTGAAGACAGCGGAGGTGTATTTGGAGGGCCAGTTGGTCAGGATGACGTCTATGAGGGTGCCCTTGCTTACAGAGTTAGGGTTGTACCTGGTGGGTTCCTTGATGATTTGTGTGAGATTGAGGGCATCTAGCTTAGATTGTAGGACTGCCGGGGTGTTAAGCATATCCCAGTTTAGGTCACCTAACAGAACAAACTCAGAAGCTAGATGGGGGCAATCAATTCACAAATGGTGTCCAGGGCACAGCTGGGAGCTGAGGGGGTCGGTAGCAGGCGGCAACAGTGAGAGACTTATTTCTGGAGAGAGTAATTTTCAGAATTAGTAGCTCGAACTGTTTGGGTATGGACCTGGAAAGTATGACATTACTTTGCAGGCTATCTCTGCAGTAGACTGCGACTCCTCCCCCTTTGGCAGTTCTATCTTGATGGAAGATGTTATAGTTGGGTATGGAAATCTCTGAATTTTTGGTGGCCTTCCTGAGCCAGGATTCAGACACGGCAAGGACATCAGGGTTAGCAGAGTGTGCTAAAGCAGTGAGTAAAACAAACTTAGGGAGGAGGCTTCTAATGTTGACATGCATGAAACCAAGGCTTTTTCGATCACAGAAGTCAACAAATGAGGGTGCCTGGGGACATGCAGGGCCCGGGTTTACCTCCACATCACCCGCGGAACAGAGAAGGAGTAGTATGAGGGTGCGGCTAAAGGCTATCAAAACTGGTCGCCTAGAGCGTTGGGGGCAGAGGATAAGAGGAACAGGTTTCTGGGCATGGTAGAATATATTCAGGGCATAATGCACAGACAGGGGTATGGTGGGGTGCGGGTACGGCGGAGGTAAGCCCAGGCACTGGGTGATGATGAGAGAGGTTTTATCTCTGGACATGCTGGTTGTAATGGGTGAGGTCACCGCATATGTGGGAGGTGGGACAAAGGAGGTATCAGGGGTGTGAGGAATAGGACTAGGGGCTCCATTGTGAACTAAAACAATGATAACTAACCTGAGCAATAGTATACAAGGCATATTGACATTTGAGAGAGACATACAGCGATGCATACAGTGAACACAGGTGTTGAATTGGGAAAGCTAGCTAAAACAGTGGGTGAGACAACAGCTAATCAGCTAGCATAACAACAGCAGGTGAGATGGCATTGACTAGGCAACTCGGCCGACAGATAAAACAAACAAGCAGAATGGAGTACCGTGATTAATGGACAGTCCAGCGTGCATCAGCTATGTAGCCAAGTGATCAGAGTCCAGGGGGCAGCGGTGGATGGGGCAGGGGGGCTGGGCTGGCGAGTGTTATCCAGGTTAAGAAAACTAACAATGACTAAATAGCTTGTAGCTAGCTAGCTGGTTAGCTTCTGGAGGTTCTTGAGTGTGTTCTAAAAATAAAGATAATAGCGATTCCGTATCACATTGGGTGAGGCAAGTTTCCGGAAGGTATAAACAAAACAAAAATTAAATCGGGAAGAGATAGAGTACATATGGGCCACTGCGTTTTTGGGACGCGGCGGGACGGTTAGCAGGCCTGTGCTAACAAGCTAACAGATTAGCAGGCCGGGGTAAACAAGGTAGTAGTTAGTGGACCTGGGCTAAACAAGCTAGCAGTTAGCGTGCCGAACTAGCAAGCAAGGAGATAGTGAGGGCTAGAGAGTTAGCCTTTGGAGGACGTCACGATGGGGTGAGTCTGTTTATTCCTCTTCATGCGGTGATATCGATAGACCGGTCGTAGTCAAGGTATTGTAGCCTTATAGCGAAGGTGGTCACTCTAGCTCGATCATTAATCATGATTATGGGAAGAAAACCATAAAGATCTGTCATGTATTACATAAATGTATGAGTGGGATATAACCGTAGTGGGTGGCTAGCAGTGTTAGTTACACAACAGATCAGAACAGATGGCCTGGCCACGGCTCTCACAGCTCCGGATGCTGCTAAGTGCTGCAATAAAGTGCTTCTATTCTAGTCAGTCTTGCCTGACTGACCACATACCCTGACCAGGGACAAATCTGGACCCTAGTTATAGCACATGGCCATCAAGACACGTGGTCAAGAAAAAGGATTGGATATTGTATTGTATTATATTCTAGAACTGTATATCCCAGGAGGACCAGGCTCCAATGCCTTCAACCAGGCATCTAATATATAGATGACTACATAAAGCTATCCATCACAACTAGCCATAAGGCAGAGAGGAACCATGCTGTAAAGCAGAGAGGGAAAAACCATGACACAATAGGACAAGGGGCCATAAAATGGGTTACGACTACAAATGCTACGACTACAAATGCTACGACTACAAATGCTACGACTACAAATGCTACGACTACAAATGCTACGACTACAAATGCTACACGGAGAGAACAAAGAGAGAGGCATTTGTGGTGCAGTGTGCACAAGCCCTGGTGGACGGCTGACCGCTATTGTAGTGGGTGCTGTGAATGAAGGGATGTAGAGAGTGATATGTTGAAATGAAGGTAAACCGGTTTTGATGTTTTGATTGAAATGAAGGATTGCATTTTTTGGCAACATGAGGGATGCTGCCGCATATCAATCATATAAACTCCCTCACTGACAAAGGGCAAACCACTGACATCAAAACATCCCATTGGCTACACCATGAGAACGCAACATTTCAAATATGGTTTGGCTGTGTGAATCAATTAGCTGCACAAAAGTACATTATGCTTTAAGCTCAATGGAATCTGCAGTGACAGTGTATCCCTGATGGTGTACAGACAGACAGTCATGCACTCACACTGTGACTTCACTTATCAGCTATTAGGCCCAGGTCTCCCTTGGAAAAATGAATTGTGTGATCCGCCAAAGGGACACCTGCGTTATATAAAGCCAAGAGTACGATATGAATCACAACAACAACAACCTGGGATTGTGCTCATACTTACTATGCTTCATTTTCAAACCCATGTAGGCTTCAGTGCTTTGCTATATGATAGTGCATGAAGAGGCAGCCATTTTCCCTAAGGGCAGAGCTGACCTTATGTCCTGGTTCAGCTCCTCACTAGTGCCTGATTATGAGTGGCTTAGAATGATAGTTTGAGAGTGGTTGGGGGTCCTTGATTTGGGATTTAAAATGAGGACTGCTTAAGTACGAAGAATCTTCTTCGGTAGAGTCCACTGCTAAATCAGAGTTGGTCCAAACTCCTCTTTAAGCATAGACCGCAATCAAGCAAGAGAGAGCTGGAAATAACAAATCACAAACAAACAAAAAAACGGCACTTTTCTCCCCTCTTCTTGAGAACAACATCAAATGAGTTCATTTATTTTATTTTGTGTCCTAGCATAAATAGCATCAGCTGCCTCTGTCCTTTCCCTACAGCCCATCACAGTACATTTCTTTCACCACATTTCTCTCTCCTGGACGGCCTGACATTTTGATTGATCTCATTAGTCGTGGTGTCTGGGGAACCAATTAGAAGCTAGGTGTTAGTGTCTGTCTTAGACAACACAACTTGATATCTGCGTGTGTGTCATTGTTAGCACCAGAAGGTCAGCATGACCTATTGACAACCTTGCTGAAACACGAGCCACTTAAATGCACACAAACACACATGCTTGCACGCACACTCACTCAAAGTACATGGATTTTTACGGTGGGGGAGTGCCAAGATGGAGGTTCTGTGGCTTCAAAACAGCACCCCCAGTCAGTCATCTAGTGTATATATAAATGATTGATTCAGAAGCTTACAAGTGCACACAGACACCTTTCTGTCTTGTATACAGTTGTGTACACACTATTGAGTTCATATATAGAACACGTTGACAGACAGGTGAAAAACAAATTCTACCTCACTATAAGGCGGAACTACAGGCCAGAATATAATGATGTTTAGGTCATTTGCTGTCATTAATGTGGCAAATAAATACAAAGTTCAATGTATGCCATTGCCTATGCCTGTTCCTCTCATTCATTCGTTCTCCACTTGCAAAGACCCCTCCTCCTGACATCGATTGGCCCTTTAAATGCAACAATGATCCATTCAGCCGAAGTGACAGCCAGCCAGCGGTGGTGGCCCTGGGCAGTGGGACAGCGTCACTGTGTGAAATCTGAGCTGATATCGGTCCTGGCAGGCACATTTGCATCCCAGAGCCAAGCTGATTTACAAGGTAAAATGCCTTTAGAGGAACGTTGGGGCTTTGACTGCTTCTATTGAGAAACTCCCACTACAACAAATATGTGTAAGATTCAAAGCTGTCGCCAGATGAATAGAGCCAAGAGCCTTGGGAGTCAAAATGAGAGAAATACACATGATCATATCATACTAATGAATTGTAATGACTAGCAATAGATAATGACTAATAAGTGATAATGGCTCAGAAGAGATAACTGTAGATTACCAAAACTAACAAGTGACAACGATCAACCAAAATATCTTGCTCAAATTGACAGGTATACAGTATGGATACACTACACTGTACTGCAGCTATATTTCTATTGTAGGCCTGTGAGGTGTTGTGACACTTTTTTACACTTGAAATAACGTTAGATTTCTTTTCACTTGACACACAGTACCACACAATACCTATTTCATTTCTATGACCTAGCTCCAACTCCAGTCAACACACACTCATAAGCCTGTTATACTGCTATCTGTGTAATTTGAGAGCCCCTCCTCTCAGAATACACCTGATGAGAATGGAGAATGTGTGTTGTCTGTTCATAAATACATCTTCACATCATTTGTTTACCACAGACTAAAATAACCCAGGTCCCCCTCCCTTCGGGCCGACAGCTCCCAACACAATACACAGGGATTAACAGCCATAGAGACATCAACGCAGACGGATCTAGTAATGCTTTATTACTCAGGTCTAGCAACTGCTCTTTACCCACAACGCATGTGTTTATCATCTAACAATGGCTACTTTACTTTCAATGAATTCAATCAACTGCAAGGAAACAAATACTTTACTGGGTTAGTTGATTTTCATGTACTTTTCTTTAGATGGTGACTACATATTCTGTAGTGAATGTTACCTTACTTGGTGTGCCTGTCTGTCTGCTATGCATTTGTTATCCAGTAGAGGGCTTGCTCTCACCAACAGAGTGGGATCTGGTGCAGGCCTAACACCTCAAAGTGTGCACTCTTTATTTAACTTAATAAAGAACTCAAAGCTGCGATATTAAGTGTGTTTCTGTGCTCACTTCAGGATTCACTCACCTGCATCTCCTGCTCAATGCGCAGCCTCTCCCTGCCCAGCTCCTCCTGGTAGAACTGTAGGAGAAACGGCCAGGATAGAAAATTAGGCGCGTGTGTGTATGTGCGTTGTGTTTGAGTGATGGTGATATCTGTCCGACAGAGGGTAATATCTCACTCTCACTAACGAAGTACAACATCTGTAGTGGTGAATTGATCATTCAGAGAGTAGCAACACTACCCCTCCATGCCTGCTACCACAACAACACATCACACAACACAACAGACAGATTGAACAGAACCAGCTGCATGGGTTACAGTAGATATAAATGAAATGAATTGATTCTGAACCAGATTAAAGCATCACGTTTTACTTCTCCATCTTATGACAACTCCATTGACAATGACAAATGGATGTCTGACTCCTAAATCAAGACAATGTTCGATTTTGACAACTGAAAGGATATAGAAAAACAAGTCATATTTTTATTGGGTAAATACCTTTAGTAACCTTCAGTGGACTGAAGTAGGCTTGAACACAAATAGGCTTGAACACAAATAGGCTTGAACACAAATAGGCTTGAACACACAAATAGGCATGTCGCTACGTGCTGTTTGACAGGGGTGCTTATGTGTGTGTTGCGCTGTGTTAGCTATAGGTGTGTTTCCACATAATAGACAGATGTGTTTGCATGTGTGGGGACGGGGGAGATATGACGAAGAGGGGGAGAGGTATGGGAGAAGAATGGGTATGGGTGATTATTTGTATGATTATGAATCATTTTTTTGTACTTTTATTTATTCAGGGAACTGAGAACAGGGTCTCTTTCACAACGGTGCCCTGAGTACAAACATGTTCAGAATCAAGAAAAAGGAACCAAATAAAACAACAATTTCAACAAATAAACCATTACAATCATTCAAAACAACTGCAATCCTCAGTGAGTTCATGTAACACCAGAGCTGTAAACAGGCCTAGTAGCACCAGGGAATCAAAATGAAAGGTTATTCCATAAACTGGGGACACTAAAACTAAAGGTCAGAGTCAACCCGTCATTCTGCCCCACTTGTTTTGAGCCCCACCGGTTTAGCTAAAATAGCTAAAAAAAAAGCATTATGTAGGCCCTAACAGTTTGTGGGGACAGCATTATGTAGGTCCTAACAGTTTGTGGGGACAGCATTATGTAGGCCCTAACAGTTTGTGGGGACAGCATTATGTAGGTCCTAACAGTTTGTGGGGACAGCATTATGTAGGCCCTAACAGTTTGTGGGGACAGCATTATGTAGGCCCTAACAGTTTGTGGGGACAGCATTATGTAGGCCCTAACAGTTTGTGGGGACAGCATTATGTAGGCCCTAACAGTTTGTGGGGACAGCATTATGTAGGCCCTAACAGTTTGTGGGGACAGCATTATGTAGGCCCTAACAGTTTGTGGGGACAGCATTATGTAGGCCCTAACAGTTTGTGGGGACAGCATTCTGTAGGCCCTACCAGTTTGTGGGGACAGCATTATGTAGGCCCTAACAGTTTGTGGGGACAGCATTATGTAGGCCCTAACAGTTTGTGGGGACAGCATTATGTAGGCCCTAACAGTTTGTGGGGACAGCATTATGTAGGCCCTAACAGTTTGTGGGGACAGCATTATGTAGGCCCTAACAGTTTGTGGGGACAGCATTCTGTAGGCCCTACCAGTTTGTGGGGACAGCATTATGTAGGCCCTAACAGTTTGTCGGGACAGCATTATGTAGGCCCTAACAGTTTGTGGGGACAGCATTATGTAGGCCCTAACAGTTTGTGGGGACAGCATTATGTAGGCCCTAACAGTTTGTGGGGACAGCATTATGTAGGCCCTAACAGTTTGTGGGGACAGCATTATGTAGGCCCTAACAGTTTGTGGGGACAGCATTCTGTAGGCCCTACCAGTTTGTGGGGACAGCATTATGTAGGCCCTAACAGTTTGTGGAGACAGCATTATGTAGGCCCTACCAGTTTGTGGGGACAGCATTCTGTAGGCCCTACCAGTTTGTGGGGACAGCATTATGTAGGCCCTAACAGTTTGTGGGGACAGCATTATGTAGGCCCTAACAGTTTGTGGGGACAGCATTATGTAGGCCCTAACAGTTTGTGGGGACAGCATTCTGTAGGCCCTACCAGTTTGTGGGGACAGCATTATGTAGGCCCTAACAGTTTGTGGGGACAGCATTATGTAGGTCCTAACAGTTTGTGGGGACAGCATTCTGTAGGCCCTACCAGTTTGTGGGGACAGCATTATGTAGGCCCTAACAGTTTGTGGGGACAGCATTATGTAGGCCCTAACAGTTTGTGGGGACAGCATTATGTAGGCCCTAACAGTTTGTGGGGACAGCATTCTGTAGGCCCTACCAGTTTGTGGGGACAGCATTATGTAGGCCCTAACAGTTTGTGGGGACAGCATTATGTAGGCCCTAACAGTTTGTCGGGACAGCATTATGTAGGCCCTAACAGTTTGTGGGGACAGCATTATGTAGGCCCTAACAGTTTGTGGGGACAGCATTATGTAGGCCCTAACAGTTTGTGGGGACAGCATTATGTAGGCCCTAACAGTTTGTGGGGACAGCATTATGTAGGCCCTAACAGTTTGTGGGGACAGCATTATGTAGGCCCTAACAGTTTGTGGGGACAGCATTATGTAGGCCCTAACAGTTTGTGGGCAACGATTGTCACCAGTATAGTGCAATTCATGTGTTGTTTAGTGTTTTGTAGTGGCTTTGCTGGAATGCATATTAAACAATTGGTTGATTTTGCCCCACCAGGATTAACATGCTAAAAATCACCACTGGGTGAGGTATCCCAGAAACCCTGTGAATTAAGCTATGCACCTGTTATTATAGGTCTGTACACACTACAGGAACTCAATCAGTCAAATACATACAATACATAAAAGAATACAATCAATCATTGAACCATTGACCCTAATGCAGCCCCGACACAGGCAATTTTCACATAATAGGGATCCTACGTACCTCCGCATCGCTCTCTTTCTGCAGCAGGGAGGAGGAGAGGTCCTCTACCTCTCCCTCCAGCTCTCCCACCCTCAGTGTCAGAACACTCTTCTGTCCACTCAGCTCAGTGATCATAGCCTCCTTACAGCGCAGAGCACTGGTCAGCTCCTCGATCACCCTACAGGAGGGGAAGGACAGAGGGGTCCGTGCCATAGACACGGTGGGCAAAGTTTGACTTCCTCAATTAGTGTGAAGGTGTGGATTGCAACTTTTAGGTCACTGGTTCAAATGTGTCTCGAATGAGCAGGTACTTGTGTTTACCTGTCTCTGTAGGTGTGTGATGTGGTCTGGAGGTTCTCCTCCTCTTGGCTGTCCTCCATACCCTCCAAGAGGGGCTGGGGGCTCGACCCAGTCAGGGAGGCCATCCTCTCAACCTCACCTCGCGCTAGCTGGGCCTCCTGGAGGAAACACATGAAAAGGTCTGGGTGTCCGTCTGTATATTTGAAAGCTGATCTAATAATCGAACAACTCATTTCATCTCAACAAATAAGGCAACCATTGTTGGAACAGTTTAATTATGTGTGTGTGTGTGTACCTCCTGCAGGAGTTGTATCTTGGTCTCCAGCAACTCCTGCATGTGGTCGATCTCCTGCTTTCTCTCCTCACATCGTCTCTGCAGCTCTGCCTCATTGTGACTGGACAGGCTCTCTGCTGTCGTCCTTTAAGAAGAGAGGAAGAAATGAGGGAGCATTGTGATTGGTCAGGGTGTCTTCTGTTGTCCTATCACAGAAATGAAACAAGAGGCAACATCTATCAATAACTACCAACAGTCATCCACTGTGCACGTGCATACACACTGGTGTTGCTTGTTATTGTGCCATCGGTGCTGGGCGGTGACGTCAGACCTGGGACGTTTTAGGTTTGTAGTGTGGTCAGGTCAGGACTAAGACAGGATATGAAGTCATATGAATTCTCCCTGCTATAGCTCATGTGATACCCTACACCTCCGAGCTACGCATAGAGACCAGTCACACACCCAGGGTGTAACATTATGTTGAGTTAACTTGTAGTTCTGTGTGAGCGCAACAAAAACATCACGCAGACCAAGGCTGGAATCCAGTCGAACGTGACGTAGCTATCATTATCAACTAGCTCTCACAGTCTCACGTCAGAATTAGATGTTCATCCATGTTTCAAACTTCTCCCAAACGTTACGTTTCAAAGTGTTTAAAGGCTAAGTTTAGACATAAACTCTGAATTTTTAACGTTAGGGTTAAGTTTAGGCATTAACTCTCATAATCTTAAGGGCAGGCATTAAATAGTTACGGTAAGGTTAAGGTTTGAGATAGGCTTAAAACAAAAATCTCAAAATCCAACTTTTTATCACTGGATTTGAACATGCAACCTTGAGCACCAGAGGTGGTTGCCTCCACCAATCTGCAATGTCCTCGCAAAACCCAAACCTACTTGAAGGTAACCGTGCTCACTGTTGCCCCTAGTGGCCAGTTTCCATCTCCTGATATCCTCAGACATGGATGGATGTCGAATACTGACCTGTATCACAGGGGACCTGACTGATCATTATGCAGAGTCTTTGTTTACAAATTACTGCCCCCCCCAACACACATTTGGGCCATACTTGCGAACATAAGCAACCGTTGAGTTAAATGGGTTCTTCCAGTTCAAAATGCGTATCAGACGATTCAAATTGTGGATGTACTTGCATGTGACAGAACGCTAAATTGTAGCTTGGCCCATCAGATAACATGGCACACTTTAGCCCTATGCCATCTTCGACAGGTGGCCCTGGTTATATCCTGGCACAAGTGCATCAGCCAATCAAATGTTGAAGTAGTTGGACATGTTCCAACACTTGTTCATGGACATACTGTATCTAAGTCCAACAGCACCTTCTTTGACTGACTGATCAAATTGCTCTCTGTATAAAGTGCCTAGTCCTAATTGTCGCAGATTGTGGCAAGGGTTTGAGTCTCACATGAGATTCCCCTAATTGAAATGTTGATTTACATGCATTGCGTAATAAAGTGCTGAAAAAGGACGCCAACAGCTCGAAAACAAAGATGATTAATGAATTGAACGAGCTACCTCTTTCTTCAGCCTTGCACACAAACACTGCAATTGCCTAATAATCATATTGCATAGGCTATATTACATGGACGTCACCAGCTACAATTTAGCGTTCTGTCACATGCAAGTACATCATTGTTTTTCATTGGCTGATACGCATTTTGAGCTGGAGAACCTATTTAATGTGTATGTGCGTGTGTGTGTGTGCATGTCTTTAAGTATCTGTTTCACTGAGTCACTCAACGACGCCATCCCAGAATTCCTGCTGTGCATCCCAAAATGGCACCATCCCGTCTGCTCTGTATGTATACTCTATTCCTCCTGTCCTCTCGTCCTCTGTTTTTAACTCGGACCATCTGACTATAGCAGACGGCAGCTCAGATAACTAGGATTATTTTCAACCAGACTGTGTAATGCTACTGTCTGTCTGCATCGAGTGGCTGTTACTGCTGGGCAGTCTAACTGGTGGCTGTTAGGAGAAGATTAGTGCTTTATTCCAACTAGATATTTTTATATTATGACAATGAACTCAACACACACTCCCCCACACGCAGGAATATATTCACAGCACACACACACACACACACATGCTTTTACATTGTAGAAAGGCCCTTACACAAACACTACGCTTGACATACAGTCCAGACCATCACTGGATTACCCAGACTGAACTCAAAAACAACAAACTCAGAACAAGTGTTCTGTCCAGCTCTTGATGACTCCATGTGGGGTAATAATGACTCAGCTATTCTGATCTCCACATTAATACAGTAATGTAATGCTGATTAGCAGCCACGTGAGCAAAAAGACAGGGGGAACACAATGTACCCATCACACCAGCTGTGGAGCTGGCAGTGATTAGGAGCTAGCATGCTAAAGGGTCCCCTCCGTCAGCAACATATTTACTACTGAGACCCCCATCTCCAACACATGCCCCCTCTGATCTCAGGCTTTGGACTCTAGGCTGGAGGCACGAGCCAGCAAAGTGGATCTTTAATCTTATAGCAATCTGATGAATACACAGAATATGTCCATCAAATGAATTCCGCTTCAGGGGGGATTAAATTCAAAGGCTAGCGGCAACAGCAGGGGGTGCGGGGTTAGGGTTGGCGTGCCAGGTATTGCCTTTCATATCCCGTCTGCACGCCAAGATATCAGCCCTTTTGGCGATCCCATTGGGTTGGACACCAGGAGTGCATGGGTGTGCGTGAGTGTGTGTACAGTATGTGCAATGTGCGTATGAACATGTGTGTGTGTACGCTCCTGTGTGTGTGTGTGTGTGTCCTGTCCTCTTTCACCCCACCAGTGAGACACAGCCTTGTTAAGGCCCATCAAAGACTAACACTCACCAGGGTGTTTAACCCATCCATAATCACTTGGGCAAATTGTATTTCTGAATACAAGCGAAGCATGTCACATTTAGTCATAAGTCTGTCGGTCTTTGGAAAACATTAAGATAATTCTCAAGGGCATTTCAGGAAGGATAAAAGGACAGTATTATCTGGGTGGATACAGTATGTAGCATTGGTGATGTCATTGTTAGGCAACTAAGGCCATTCACAGTGCATGGTTACAATCTGTTGGTTGGGGGTCAGTCTACCTCACATTTGAATTTGAAGCCAGTGTAAGAAGTGTGAGATATTCAGATTAGATGACTACAGTCGGTCAACAGTCAGTCTGGATGTGTCGTGCTGTACTTACAGAGCCTTCTCATGAAGGTCTTGTTTCTCCTGCACCTCCTGCTTCAAGCTCTCCACTTCGACCTTCAACTCGATGTTCTGGAATAGAGGTGGGATGGAACATGGAATGATTGCTTATTGTACAAGAATGATGTATGACAGCACACATGACATTGTATTATCCTCCTCCTGGCCCACATCAAAAGATAAGGAATATCAAATAGACATTTTAAAACAAGTCAATGAAGTCATAGAAACTCAAAGAAGTACAGACACAACTAGCACTGTAAAACACAGGAGCAGCATTGCAGTCTCACACAGTGACCGATACAGAACCATAATCACAGTGGCTATATCCAGGAAAGCCAAAGTTCCAACAGCTGGGCCTAAAATAGTGAATAAGAGATCATACCATTTTTTGACTCTTATGTGGATGATGCTAAAAATATTTGTTGGTCTGATGTCATTTTTGACCTTTATTTAACCAGGCAAGTCAGTTAAGAACAAATTCTTATTTTCAATGTTGGCCTAGGAGCAGTGCGTTAACTGCCTTGTTTAGGGGCAGAATGACAGATTTTTACCTTGTCAGCTCTGGGATTTGATCTTGCAACCGTTTGGTTACTAGTTCAGTGCTCTAACCACTAGGCCCCTGCGGGGCAAAAGGAGTGGCTAATAAGTCTGGCTGCACATCTCACTGGCTGACTTACTGCAAAATGAGAAATTATGTGACTAAACTCAACAAAAAGAAAAAGAAACGGTTATATGAAGCCAAGATCAATGATATAAAGAATGATTAAAAACACTTTATAGTACTTTAAATTAAATTATGGGCAGAAACACAAATTGTATGGACTGTAGATGGACTAACGTATGGACTGTAGATGGACTGTGGTATGGAGTGTAGATGGAGTGTAGATGGACTGCTGTATGGACTGTAGATGGACTGCGGTATGGACTGTAGATGGACTGCTGTATGGACTGTAGATGGACTGCGGTATGGACTGTAGATGGACTGCGGTGTGGACTGTAGATGGACTGTAAATAGACTGCGGTATGGACTGTAGATGGACTGCTGTATGGATTGTAGATGGACTAATGTACGGACTGTAGATGGATGGACGGTAGATGAACTGCTGTATGGACTGTAGATTGACTGCTGTATGGACTGTAGATGGAACACTGTATGGACTGTAGATGGACTGCTGTATGGACTAGAGATGGATTGCTGTATGGACTGTAGATGGACTGCTGTATGGACTTTAGATGGACTGCTGTATGGACTAGAGATGGACTGCTGTATGGACTGTAGATGGACTGCTGTATGGATTGTAGATGGACTGCTGTATGGACTGTAGATGGACTGCGGTATGGACAGTAGATGGACTGCTGTATGGACTGTATATGGACTGCTGTATGGACTGTAGATGGACTGCTGTATGGACTGTAGATGGACTGCGGTATGGACAGTAGATGGACTGCGGTATGGACTGTAGATGGACTAATGTATGGACTGTAGATGGACTGCTGTATGGACTGTAGATGGACTGTAGATGGACTGCGGTATGGACAGTAGATGGACTGCTGTATGGACTGTATATGGACTGCTGTATGGACTGTAGATGGACTGCGGTATGGACTGTAGATGGACTAATGTATGGACTGTAGATGGACTGCTGTATGGACTGTAGATGGACTGTAGATGGACTGTGGTATGGACTGTAGATGGACTGCTGTATGGACTGTAGATGGACTATAGATTGACTGCGGTATGGACTGTAGATGGACTGTGGTATGGACTGTTGATGGACTGTAGATAGACTGCTGTATGGACTGTAGATGTACTGCTGTATGGGCTGTAGATGTACTGCTGTGTGGACTGTGGTATGGACTGTAGAAGGACAGTGGTATGGACTGTAGATGGACTTTGGTATGGACTGTAGATTGAATGCTGTATGGACTGTAGATGGACTGCGGTGTGGACAGTAGATGGACTGTGGTATGGACTGTAGATTGAATGCTGTGTGGACTGTAGATTGAATGCTGTATGGACAGTAGATGGACTGTAGATGGACTGCTGTATGGACTGCTGTATGGACTGTAGATGGACTGCTGTATGGACTGTAGATGGACTGTGGTATGGACTGTAGATTGAATATGGACTGTAGATTGAATGCTGTATGGACAGTAGATGGACTGTAGATGGACTGCTGTATGGACTGCTGTATGGACTGTAGATGGACTGCTGTATGGACTGTAGATGGACTGCGGCATGGACTGTAGATCGACTGCGGTATGGACTGTAGATGGACTGTAGATGGACTGCTGTATGGACTGTAGATGGACTGCTGTATGGACTGTAGATGGACTAATGTACGGACTGTAGATGGACTGCGGTATGGACTGTAGATGAACTGCTGTATGGACTGTAGATTGACTGCTGTATGGACTTTAGATGGACTGCAGTATGGACAGTAGATGGACTGTGGATGGACTGCTGTATGGACTAGAGATGGACTGCTGTATGGACTGTAGATGGACTGCTGTATGGATTGTAGATGGACTGCTGTATGGGTTGTAGATGGACTGTAGATGGACTGCTGTATGGACTGCGGTATGGACAGTAGATGGACTGCTGTATGGACTGTATATGGACTGCTGTATGGACTGTAGATGGACTGCTGTATGGACTGCGGTATGGACTGTAGATGGACTGCTGTATGGACTGTAGATGGACTGTGGTATGGACTGTAGATGGACTGCTGTATGGACTGTAGATGGACTGCTGTATGGACTGTAGATGGACTGTGGTATGGACTGTTGATGGACTAACGTATGGACTATAGATGGACTGTAGATGGAATTTGGTTTAGAATGTGTGGATTGTATCTGGACTGTAGATGGACTAACGTATGGACTATAGATGGACTGTAGATGGACTTTGGTGTGGATTGTAGATGGACTTTGGTGTGGATTGTAGATGGACTGTGGTATGGATTGTAGATGGACTGTGGTATGAACTGTAGATGGACTGTGGTATGAACTGTAGATGGACTGTGGTATGGACTGTAGATGGACTTTGGTATTGAATGTGTGGATTGTATCTGGACTGTGGTATGGACTGTCGATGGACTGTGGTATGAACTGTAGATGGGCTTTGGTATTGAATGTGTGGATTGTATCTGGACTGTGGTATGGACTGTAGATGGACTTTGGTATTGAATGTGTGGATTGTATCTGGACTGTGGTATGGACTGTAGATGGGCTTTGGTATGGAATGTGTGGATTGTATCTGGACTGTAGCCGACTCTGTGCCTATGCCTCAGTGCAGGTGTTGCCCTTGTTCTATTTTCTGCCACCTGTCTATGACAAACCTCAGCTGGGATTCTCCAGATAAAAGATGAGAGGTGTTTGAGAGCTACGGTGTAGCAAAGAACCTGTACTGCTGTGCGAAGACCCCTGATAAGCAGAGGACACAATATACCCTCCTTGAAACTCCTACCTTCCAAATGTACCTATTATTTAGTCTTGTACATTATCCAGTGTCTCCTATCCCCCTCAAATAGATAGCCAGCAACAGTAACCCTACATTCACAACCTGTCCCCTCGCCTTCTCACCCCCAACCCCAAATAACTTAAACATCTACACCTGACCCCCCCATCCCTTCTATCCTGCATGGATTTCCCATAATCCCCCCCCCCCCCTCTCCCTGCTGTATTAATCAGAGTGGTGTGTTGGTGTAATGTAACATCAGTGGGAACATGACATTCCGATGTCACAGAGGTTATATTTAGACCAGGGGGAATGCAGAGCAGCTCTGGGGCTTATACCAGGAGTCAGGGGTTAAGATACACATTTTGTCTGCTCTAACAGACACAGCAAGCCAGGACACGACAGGGCCCTGAGGCCAGTGATTTGGGATTTGAAAAATGTCTTGGGAATGTGACTGTCCAATTTTGAGTGGACAGTCTCTCTCCCTCTCTTTCTCTTAATCTCTTTCTCCCTCCAACGGCATCATCACCATGATAGGCCTGACCACCGGCGACGATGAGGCAGCCTACAGGGAGGTCAGTGACCTGGCAGTGTGGTGCCGGGACAACAACCTCTTCCTCAACTGTCTAGAAAATAAAGCTTTGGTTGTCTTCCTCTCAGACTTCTGTCAGACTTCTGTCTTCTCCCTGGACCTCCTCAATGTCCACCTCTTGAACATCATACTGAGGCCTCATCTTCACTGTCACTTTCCAACCTTGTTGAGGATGGCTTATTGTCAGGCTCAAAAAGCCTCAAATGTGCCTGGATGGACACCAATTTTTCAACCCTTGCATTGGTCAGCCAGTTGCGTGCTTTGGTGTGTGTTCCCAAAAAAGGACCAGTTGCGCTCTGAGGCAGCTGATGTTGGTTGGATTTGGAGGATGATGGAGGCAACAGGGGAAAAGTCCTCAGATCCACAAAGTCCCTTCCATCAGGTGACTGATGAGATATGTTGGCACGACTGCCATATTGCATCTCCATCCCAAAGCCCTTGCTTGGAAGTGTACTTCGCCAGACTGCCAAGAACCTTGCCCTCATCCAGGCCAAGGTGGCGAGACACGGTAGTGATGACACCGCAGGCCTTGTTGATCTCTGCACCAGACAGGATGCTCTTGCCAGCATACTTGAGGTTCAGCATGTGGCATGTATGGGCTTCAGGCAGAAGTTTTCACGCTTGTTGATGTATTTCAGAACTGCAGTTTCCTCTGCTTGGAGCAACAGTGAAGTGGACAGGGCAGTACGGATTTCTTCTCTTACATCTGCAAGCAGAGTCTGAATAACAGACAGGATGGCATTGTCTCCCTCAATCTGTGCAATGGCTACTGCTATAGGTTTCAGGAGTTTCAGGCTGCTTACCACTCCCTCCCAAAATACATCATCCAGATCCTCTTGATGGGGCTGTCCATATCGGCAGACTGTGATATGGACATTTCTTGGAGAGACTCCTTCCCCTCCAGGAGACTGTCAAACATGATGACAACACCACCCCAATGGGTGTTGTTGGGCAGCTTCAATGTGGTGCTCTTATTCTTCTCACTTTGCTTGGTGAGGTAGATTGCTACTAAAACTTGATGACCCTTCACATACCTAACCATATCCTTGGCCCTCTTGTAGAGTGTATACATTGTTTTCATTGCCATGATGTCATCGAGGAGCAGATTCAATGCATGAGCAGCACAGCCAATGGGTGTGATGTGAAGGTAGGACTCTTCCACTTTAGACCAAGCAGCCTTTGGTCCAAGGTCATTGATGACTGCCTTCAGCTCATCTGCAATGTAGAGACCGGTGTGTCTGTTGTCCTCTATCACTCCAGTGTCCCTGCACCTTGTAAATATAGTACTGGAACTGACCAGCTTCTTACTTTCTCGTTTTCTACTTTTTAAATTCTGGTGTGTTTTTACTCTACCTTAAGTTATTTTTAGTGCTACATTGATATTGATTACTGCATTGTTGGGTTCGGAGCAGGCAAGAAAGACATTTCACTGTACTTTGCCATTTGCCATGACATTAAAACTTGAACTCTTATTTTATAAAGCATTACTTTTCACATCATGCGTCACTGCATGACAGGCAGACAGTAACTGGGATGTTTTCCTGTTATCCACACAGCTCTAAATATAGCAGTCTATGGTGCACCTGCTATTGCTGCCCCTACCCCTTGGCCCACAGCAACAGTTCCCCTTATAACTAGACATGCACCGGAATGGGAAGAGTCGGCCGTGATTGGCCTAGACCTGGGATTAAGAGTAGTAATAGGCCTATTCGCTTACATACACACACAGGGCACCAAAATACAGTATACACCACAGATAGATCCCTATACTGACATACACACACAGGGCACCCACATACAGTATACACCACAGATAGATCCCTATACTGACATACACACACAGGGCACCCACATACAGTATACACCACAGATAGATCCCTATACTGACATACACACACAGGGCACCCACATACAGTATATACCACAGATAGATCCCTATACTGACATACACACACAGGGCACCCACATACAGTATACACCACAGATAGATCCCTATACTGACATACACACACAGGGCACCCACATACAGTATACACCACAGATAGATCCCTATACTGACATACACACACAGGGCACCCACATACAGTATACACATTACATTTACATTACATTTAAGTCATTTAGCAGACGCTCTTATCCAGAGCGACTTACAAATTGGTGCATTCACCTTATGACATCCAGTGGAACAGCCACTTTACAATAGTGCATCTAAATCTTTTAAGGGGGGTGAGAGGGATTACTTTATCCTATCCTAGGTATTCCTTAAAGAGGTGGGGTTTCAGGTGTCTCCGGTATAATCGGTGAACATATCGGAATCTGTCGATATTAGCGAAAAATGCCAACATCAGTATCGGCCTGATGTGTAGTTTAACGCCGATGTTAAAAAGCCATGTCAAAGCTACCGTGCATACCTACGTAATGACGCCACGTAAAATGAAGCTACCGTGCATACCTACGTAATGATGCCACGTAAAATGAAGCTACCGTGCATACCTACGTAATGACGCCACGTAAAATGAAGCTACCGTGCATACCTACGTAATGACGCCACGTAAAATGAAGCTACCGTGCATACCTACGTAATGACGCCACGTAAAATGAAGCTACCGTGCATACCTACGTAATGACGCCACGTAAAATGAAGCTACCGTGCATACCTACGTAATGACGCCACGTAAAATGAAGCTACCGTGTATACCTACGTAATGACGCCACGTAAAATGAAGCTACCGTGCATACCTACGTAATGACGCCACGTAAAATGAAGCTACCGTGCATACCTACGTAATGACGCCACGTAAAATGAAGCTACCGTGCATACCTACGTAATGACCTACGTAATAATGGCTTTTTTTTCTGACCAGCACTGTACCTGCGCGAGACAACTTTACCAGCATCATAGCTATCAGCATACCTATCAATGAATCGTTGTGACATATGAAATACGAGTGATAGTTATTACACATTGATTACACTATGTAAAACATTTATGAATGTGTAAAATTATTGTGATGTGCAGTCATATTCAGGTCCTGATTGGTCGACAAGATTATTTGACACGTCAAATAGTGTTATTTGATGTGTATCTTATTTGACACGCAAAAACCCAAACGGCGTTCCATAGAAATCTTGGTTGCGAATGAAACAGCACAGCAAGTAAGTGAAAGAAATAGGTTTTGATTATGTTTTACTGGTAATGGGGACATACTTAAATGCCAATAAAATAACATTTTGGTCAGTGTGTGTGTGTGTGTGTGTGTGTGTAAAACCATTATATAACTACGCAAGTCAATTAAGAACAAATTCTTATTTACAATGACTGCCCAGACAACACAAGGCCAATTGTGCGCAGCCGGATGTGATACAGCCTAGAGTCGAACCAGGGAATGTTGTTACGACTCTTGCACTGAGATGCAGTGCCTTAGACCGCTAAGTCCGTGTGTGTGTTAACTATTTAACTGTATTAGAATGTTTAAAAGGCCACAAAAAAAAAATGTAATATTGGTTATCGGTATCTTTTTTACAGGCAGGGAAAATATCAGATTACCGTATCGGCCGAAAATGTCATATCGATGCATCACTAATTCAGATGCTTAACTCAGTACTTTGTTGAAGCGCCTTTGACAGCTATTACAGCCTCGAGTCTTCTTCGGTATGACGCTACAAGCTTGGCACACCTGTATTTGGGGAGTTTCTCCCATTCTTCTCCTCAGATCCTCCCAAGCTCTACCACAGATAGATCCCTATACTGACATACACACACAGGGCACCCACATACAGTATACACCACAGATAGATCCCCATACTGACATACACACACAGGGCACCCACATACAGTATACACCACAGATAGATCCCCATACTGACATACACACACAGGGCACCCACATACAGTATACACCACAGATAGATCCCCATACTGACATACACACACAGGGCACCCACATACAGTATACACCACAGATAGATCCCTATACTGACATACACACACAGGGCACCCACACACAGTATACACCACAGATAGATCCCTATACTGACATACACACACAGGGCACCCACATACAGTATACACCACAGATAGATCCCTATACTGACATACACACACAGGGCACCCACATACAGTATACACCACAGATAGATCCCTATACTGACATACACACACAGGGCACCCACATACAGTATACACCACAGATAGATCCCTATACTGACATACACACACAGGGCACCCACATACAGTATACACCACAGATAGATCCCTATACTGACATACACACACAGGGCACCCACATACAGTATACACCACAGATAGATCCCTATACTGACATACACACACAGGGCACCCACATACAGTATACACCACAGATAGATCCCTATACTGACATGCACACACACACACACAGGGCACCCACATACAGTATACACCACAGATAGATCCCTATACTGACATACACACACAGGGCACCCACATACAGTATACACCACAGATAGATCCCTATACTGACATACACACACACAGGGCACCCACATACAGTATACACCACAGATAGATCCCTATACTGACATACACACACACAGGGCACCCACATACAGTATACACCACAGATAGATCCCTATACTGACACACACACACACACACACACACACACACAGGGCACCCACATACAGTATACACCACAGATAGATCCCTATACTGACATACACACACAGGGCACCCACATACAGTATACACCACAGATAGATCCCTATACTGACATACACACACACACACACACACACACACACAGGGCACCCACATACAGTATACACCACAGATAGATCCCTATACTGACATACATACACACACACACACAGGGCACCCACATACAGTATACACCACAGATAGATCCCTATACTGACATACACACACAGGGCACCCACATACAGTATACACCACAGATAGATCCCTATACTGACATACACACACACAGGGCACCCACATACAGTATACACCACAGATAGATCCCTATACTGACATACACACACATGGCACCCACATACAGTATACACCACAGATAGATCCCTATACTGACATACACACACAGGGCACCCACATACAGTATACACCACAGATAGATCCCTATACTGACATACACACACAGGGCACCCACATACAGTATACACCACAGATAGATCCCTATACTGACATACACACACAGGGCACCCACATACAGTATACACCACAGATAGATCCCTATACTGACATACACACACAGGGCACCCACATACAGTATACACCACAGATAGACCCCTATACTGACATACACACACCGATTGGGATGAAAACCACAGT
This sequence comes from Oncorhynchus nerka, assembly GCF_034236695.1. Taxonomy (NCBI): domain Eukaryota; kingdom Metazoa; phylum Chordata; class Actinopteri; order Salmoniformes; family Salmonidae; genus Oncorhynchus; species Oncorhynchus nerka. Next base: position 57,831,079 of record NC_088415.1, read on the forward strand.
TGAAACCCATTGCAGAAGAACAAATGTGTTGAATAAATGATTGCACTCTTGGACTACACGTAGAATGCCTCTGATTCCTACTGTTGGTCTGAGCAGTGAGTGTGAACCAAGACAACAGAAACGGTGCCAGGGAATTAACTGGATCATGCGGATCTCCAAAGAAACAATCCAACACCAATCTTTATCTGAGACAATCAAATGTTATTGGTCACATACACATGGTTAGCAGATGTTAATGGTCACATGGTTAGCAGATGTTAATGGTCACATACACATGGTTAGCAGATGTTAATGGTCACATACACATGGTTAGCAGACGTTATTGGTCACATACACATGGTTAGCAGATGTTAATGGTCACATGGTTAGCAGATGTTATTGGTCACATACACATGGTTAGCAGATGTTATTGGTCACATACACATGGTTAGCAGATGTTATTGGTCACATACACATGGTTAGCCGATGTTATTGGTCACATACACATGGTTAGCAGATCTTAGTGCGAGTGTAGGGAAATGCTTCTGCTTTTAGTTCCCGACAGTGCAGCAATATCTAACATGTAATCTAACAATTCCACAACAGCTACCTAATACACACAAATCTAAGTAAAGGAATGAAATAGGAATATATACATATAAGTATATGGATGAGCAATGACAGAGTGGCATAGGTAAGATGCAATAGATGGTATAAAATACAGTGTACACATATGAGATGAGTGATGCAAGATACGTAAACATGAAGACAATGAAGCCACCGCATCATCATATTGTCTTGCATGGTCTTGAAGTGAGACTCCCCTTATATGAATAAAAGGTTATTAAACCGATGAAGCTTTAACCGTACATGAGATATTGAGGGCTTAATAGCCTACTAGAACATGCTCAAACATGAAAGTGACAGTTTGGTCCAACGTCTCTCCACTCAGTTAGCTGTTGCATGCAGAGACTAAGGATGATAAGTCCGAGCACATTCAAGTCTTGTTTGTTTGGATCAGGTCAGCCATCTTGGAAGAATACAAACACACACGCAGCACATAGCCACGCACACAAATCTATCTACCTATCTGGAGTGGTGGTCTACGGGGATTCTGGAGAATTGACCAGTTTCCATATGCACACAGACAACAGCTGGTTTACAGAGTCTCACACACCCTCCCGTCTACCCCCTTTGAACATGCAGGCAGCAGGCTAACACCCTGTGCCCCCAGACTGCTGCCCTTTCCCTGGGATTAGGAGCTGTCTGTGTGCCATTGTACTGAGGGTAAGGCATAGGAACTATGATATCTATACAAACACTCACTGCATGGTTCCCTGTGGTAGGACAATGACGTCACGGGGGAAGGAAGTGCTAGATTCTCCACGGAGGGACACACACGGTAGCCTGGTCCCAAATCTGTTTGCGTTGTCTTTCCAACTCCTATGGTCATAGTCGCGCTAAACAATACTCATCATGAAGAAAAGGCCATATATATGTATTTAAATGTTTCAGTGCCTCAATGGAATGAAGGCCTGCGGGTATTGAGACATTCCAGAACCTACGTTCCCTACAGATGTGCTAAAGCATCGTTGAGTGTATCAGCTCACCCCTTCTCCTCCAGCTAGAGTTTGGCTCAGTTCTATTTCAAACAGGACCAACGACAGGCGGTGTGTATTAATGTGCGCTAGTTACTCACTGTGCGGTAGACATGGTCGCTGCTGTCCTCGAACTTCTGCTGGATCCTCTCCTCCAGGAAGTAGATGCGGAGCTTGAGGCTGAAGTTCTCCTTCTTCAGGTCATTGAGGTGCTGCGACAGAGTACGGTGAACGTTAGACATGTCACTTTAAAAACAACGGCAACCCGTAGACATGGCCCTTATACGTCAGAGAACACGGTACCCATTTGACATGGCCGTGCTACAGGAAAATACGTGAACCTTTTGAGATGTCCGTGATATAGATCAGAAAGTCGTTAGATATGCAATGTCTTCTTCCCGGTGGGCACAATATATCAGTCATCGGTCTTGCGGTGTCAAGTGAAAAAACAATGGGAGTAAAAAAAAACTACAAAAGTGTCTTCCTGACCTCTTGGAAGCCACAGCGAATCCAAACACACACACTAACGCTAAAACACACAGACATGGGAGTGTCGTTGGGCCGTTCAGGGATGCAGAGGGCTACTCCGCGGCCCGGGCTTTCAGAGCTGTGGCCATGGCGGCTCCATGGTGTGTTCTGGATAAGAAGGGGCCGAACACAGGAGCTTATTTTACTGACACACACATGCCTGGAATCTCAGACAGCCAGGAGAGAGGGAGAGGGACTGTGGCGGGGGCAGTTATATGGGATGGCACTTGTGACATGTAAGGCGATAATTCCAGAGAGAGAGATTGAGGTAAATAGGAAGAGGTGCTGTACCTTCTTATCCCACACTCTGTCCATTATACTGTACCTTCATATCCCACACTCTGTCCATTATATTGTACCTTCCTATCCCACACTCTGTCCATTATATTGTACCTTCCTATCCCACACTCTGTCCATTATACTGTATCCCACACTCTTCCACTATATACCTTCATATCCCACACTCTGTCCATTATACTGTACCTTCCTATCCCACACTCTGTCCATTATACTGTACCTTCCTATCCCACACTCTGTCCATTATACTGTACCTTCCTATCCCACACTCTGTCCATTATACTGTACCTTCATATCCCACACTCTGTCCATTATACTGTACCTTCCTATCCCACACTCTGTCCACTATACTGTACCTTCATATACCACACTCTGTCCACTATACTGTCCACTACCACATACTGTACCTTATATCCCACACTCTGTCCATTATACTGTCCACCTTCTATCCCACACTCTGTCCATTATACTGTACCTTCATATCCCACACTCTGTCCACTATACTGTACCTTCCTATCCACACTCTGTCCATTATACTGTACCTTCCTATCCCACACTCTGTCCACTATACTGTACCTTCCTATCCCACACTCTGTCCCACTGTACCTTCCTATACTGTGTCCATTATACCTTCCTATCCCACACTCTGTCCACTATACTGTACCTTCCTATCCCACACTCTGTCCATTATACTGTACCTTCCTATCCCACACTCTGTCCATTATACTGTACCTTCCTATCCCACACTCTGTCCATTATACTGTACCTTCCTATCCCACACTCTGTCCATTATACTGTACCTTCATATCCCACACTCTGTCCATTATACTGTACCTTCATATCCCACACTCTGTCCATTATACTGTACCTTCCTATCCCACACTCTGTCCATTATACACCTTTATACTGTCCATTATACCTTCCTATCCCACACTCTGTCATTATACATTATACTGTACCTTCCTATCCCACACTCTGTCCACTATACTGTACCTTCCTATCCCACACTCTGTCCATTATACTGTACCTTCCTATCCACACTCTGTCCATTATCTACCTTCCTATCCACTATACTGTACCTTCCTATCCCACACTCTGTCCATTATACTGTACCTTCCTATCCCACACTCTGTCCATTATACTGTACCTTCCTATCCCACACTCTGTCCATTATACTGTACCTTCCTATCCCACACTGTCCATTATACTGTACCTTCCTATCCCACACTCTGTCCACTATACTGTACCTTCATATCCCACACTCTGTCCACCTTCCTATCCCACACTGTCCACTATACTGTACCTTCCTATCCCACACTCTGTCCACTATACTGTACCTTCCTATCCCACACTCTGTCCATTATACTGTACCTTCCTATCCCACACTCTGTCCCATTATACTGTACCTTCCTATCCCACACTCTGTCCATTATACTGTACCTTCCTATCCCACACTCTGTCCATTATACTGTACCTTCATATCCATTACACTCTGTCCATTATACTGTACCTTCATATCCCACACTCTGTCCATTATACTGTACCTTCCTATCCCACACTCTGTCCATTATACTGTACCTTCCTATCCCACACTCTGTCCATTATACTGTACCTTCCTATCCCACACTCTGTCCATTATACACCTTCCTATCCCACACTGTCCACATTATACTGTACCTTCCTATCCCACACTCTGTCCATTATACTGTACCTTCCTATCCCACACTCTGTCCACTATACTGTACCTTCCTATCCCACACTCTGTCCATTATACACTCTGTCCACTATACTGTACCTTCCTATCCCACACTCTGTCCATTATACTGTACCTTCCTTCCTATCCCAAACTCTGTCCATTATACTGTCCTTTATACTGTACCTTCCTATCCCACACTCCATTATACTGTACCTTCATATCCCACTGTCCATTATACTGTACCTTCCTATCCCACACTCTGTCCATTATACTGTACCTTCATATCCCACACTCTGTCCATTATACTGTACCTTCCTATCCCACACTCTGTCCATTATACTGTACCTTCCTATCCCACACTCTGTCCATTATACTGTACCTTCCTATCCCACACTCTGTCCATTATACTGTACCTTCCTATCCCACACTCTGTCCATTATACTGTACCTTCCTATCCCACACTCTGTCCATTATACTGTACCTTCCTATCCCACACTCTGTCCATTATACTGTACCTTCCTATCCCACACTCTGTCCATTATACTGTACCTTCCTATCCCACACTCTGTCCATTATACTGTACCTTCCTATCCCACACTCTGTCCATTATACTGTACCTTCATATCCCACACTCTGTCCATTATACTGTACCCTATCCCACACCTGTCCATTATACTGTACCTTCCTATCCCACACTCTGTCCATTATACTGTACCTTCATATCCCACACTCTGTCCATTATACTGTACCTTCCTATCCCACACTCTGTCCATTATACTGTACCTTCCTATCCCACACTCTGTCCACTATACTGTACCTTCCTATCCCACACTCTGTCCATTATACTGTACCTTCCTATCCCACACTCTGTCCATTATACTGTACCTTCCTATCCCACACTCTGTCCACTATACTGTACCTTCCTATCCCACACCTGTCTATACTGTACCTTCCTATCCCACACTCTGTCCATTATACTGTACCTTCATATCCCACACTCTGTCCATGTATACTGTACCTTCATATCCCACACTCTGTCCATTATACTGTACCTTCCTATCCCACACTCTGTCCATTATACTGTACCTTCCTATCCCACACTCTGTCCATTATACTGTACCTTCATATCCCACACTCTGTCCATTATACTGTACCTTCCTATCCCACACTCTGTCCATTATACTGTACCTTCCTATCCCACACTCTGTCCATTATACTGTACCTTCCTATCCCACACTCTGTCCATTATACTGTACCTTCTATATCCCACACTCTGTCCATTATACTGTACCTTCCTATCCCACACTCTGTCCATTATACTGTACCTTCCTATCCCACACTCTGTCCATTATACTGTACCTTCCTATCCCACACTCTGTCCATTATACTGTACCTTCCTATCCCACACTCTGTCCATTATACTGTACCTTCCTATCCCACACTCTGTCCATTATACTGTACCTTCCTATCCCACACTCTGTCCATTATACTGTACCTTCCTATCCCACACTCTGTCCACTGTACCTTCCTATCCCACACTCTGTCCATTATACTGTCCATTCCTATCCCACACTCTGTCCACTATACTGTACCTTCCTATCCCACACTCTGTCCATTATACTGTACCTTCATATCCCACACTCTGTCCATTATACTGTACCTTCCTATCCCACACTCTGTCCATTATACTGTACCTTCCTATCCCACACTCTGTCCATTATACTGTACCTTCCTATCCCACACTCTGTCCATTATACTGTACCTTCCTATCCCACACTCTGTCCATTATACTGTACCTTCCTATCCCACACTCTGTCCATTATACTGTACCTTCCTATATCTGTCCCACACTCTGTCCATTATACTGTACCTTCCTATCCCACACTCTGTCCATTATACTGTACCTTCCTATCCCACACTCTGTCCATTATACTGTACCTTCCTATCCCACACTCTGTCCATTATACTGTACCTTCCTATCCCACACTCTGTCCATTATACTGTACCTTCCTATCCCACACTCTGTCCATTATACTGTACCTTCATATCCCACACTCTGTCCATTATACTGTACCTTCCTATCCCACACTCTGTCCACATTATACTGTACCTTCCTATCCCACACTCTGTCCATTATACTTCCACACTCTGTCCATTATACTGTACCTTCCTATCCCACACTCTGTCCATTATACTGTACCTTCCTATCCCACACTCTGTCCATTATACTGTCCTTCCTATCCCACACTCTGTCCATTATACTGTACCTTCCTATCCCACACTCTGTCCATTATACTGTACCTTCCTATCCCACACTCTGTCCATTATACTGTACCTTCCTATCCCACACTCTGTCCATTATACTGTACCTTCCTATCCCACACTCTGTCCATTATACTGTACCTTCCTATCCCACACTCTGTCCCACTATCCCACACTCTGTCCATTATACTGTACCTTCCTATCCCACACTCTGTCCACTATACTGTACCTTTCCTATCCATTATACACATATCCCACACTCTGTCCATTATACTGTACCTTCCTATCCCACACTCTGTCCATTATACTGTACCTTCCTATCCCACACTCTGTCCACTATACTGTACCTTCCTATCCCACATCCCTGTACTATACACTTCTATCCACTCTGTCCACTATACTGTACCTTCATATCCCACACTCTGTCCATTATACTGTACCTTCCTATCCCACACTCTGTCCACTATACTGTACCTTCCTATCCCACACTCTGTCCATTATACTGTACCTTCCTATCCCACACTCTGTCCATTATACTGTACCTTCCTATCCCACACTCTGTCCACTATACTGTACCTTCCTATCCCACACTCTGTCCATTATACTGTACCTTCCTATCCCACACTCTGTCCATTATACTGTCCCACACCTGTCCTATCCCACACTCTGTCCATTATACTGTACCTTCCTATCCCACACTCTGTCCATTATACTGTACCTTCCTATCCCACACTCTGTCCATTATACTGTACCTTCCTATCCCACTGTACCTTCCTATCCCACACTCTGTCCATTATACTGTACCTTCCTATCCCACACTCTGTCCATTATACTGTACCTTCCTATCCCACACTCTGTCCACTATACTGTACCTTCCTATCCCACACTCTGTCCACTATACTGTACCTTCCTATCCCACACTCTGTCCACTATACTGTACCTTCCTATCCACACTCTGTCCATTATACTGTACCTTCCTATCCCACACTCTGTCCATTATACTGTACCCTTCCTATCCCACACTCTGTCCATTATACTGTACCTTCCTATCCCACACTGTACCTTCCTATTCTGTCCACTATACTGTACCTTCCTATCCCACACTCTGTCCATTATACTGTACCTTCCTATCCCACACTCTGTCCACTATACTGTACCTTCCTATCCAAAACTCTGGCCATTATACTGTACCTTCATATAACACACTCTGTCCATTATACTGTACCTTCATATACCACACTCTGTCCATTATACTGTACCTTCATATCCCACACTCTGTCCATTATACTGTACCTTCCTATCCCACACTCTGTCCACTATACTGTACCTTCCTATCCCACACTCTGTCCACTATACTGTACCTTCATATCCCACACTCTGTCCATTATACTGTACCTTCCTATCCCACACTCTGTCCATTATACTGTACCTTCCTATCCCACACTCTGTCCATTATACTGTACCTTCCTATCCCACACTCTGTCCATTATACTGTACCTTCCTATCCCACACTCTGTCCATTATACTGTACCTTCCTATCCCACACTCTGTCCATTATACTGTACCTTCCTATCCCACACTCTGTCCATTATACTGTACCTTCCTATCCCACACTCTGTCCATTATACTGTACCTTCCTATCCCACACTCTGTCCATTATACTGTACCTTCATATCCCACACTCTGTCCATTATACTGTACCTTCTGTCCATTATACTCCTTCCTACTCTGTCCATTATACTGTACCTTCCTATCCCACACTCTGTCCACTATACTGTACCTTCCATATCCCACACTCTGTCCATTATACTGTACCTATCCCACACTCTGTCCATTATACTGTACCTTCCTATCCCACACTCTGTCCATTATACTGTACCTTCCTATCCCACACTCTGTCCATTATACTGTACCTTCCTATCCCACACTCTGTCCATTATACTGTACCTTCCTATCCCACACTCTGTCCACTATACTGTACCTTCCTATCCCACACTCTGTCCACTATACTGTACCTTCCTATCCCACACTCTGTCCATTATACTGTACCTTCCTATCCCATATAACACACTCTGTCCATTATACTGTACCTTCATTATATACCTTCCCACACTCTGTCCATTATACTGTACCTTCCTATCCCACACTCTGTCCATTATACTGTACCTTCCTATCCCACACTCTGTCCATTATACTGTACCTTCATATACCACACTCTGTCCACTATACTGTACCTTCCTATCCCACACTCTGTCCACTATACTGTACCTTCATATCCCACACTCTGTCCACTATACTGTACCTTCATATCCCACACTCTGTCCACTATACTGTACCTTCCTATCCCACACTCTGTCCATTATACTGTACCTTCCTATCCCACACTCTGTCCATTATACTGTACCTTGTCCATATCCCACACTCTGTCCATTATACTGTACCTTCCTATCCCACACTCTGTCCATTATACTGTACCTTCCTATCCCACACTCTGTCCCATTATACACCTTCCATTATACACACTCTGTCCATTATACTGTACCTTCCTATCCCACACTCTGTCCATTATACTGTACCTTCCTATCCCACACTCTGTCCATTATACTGTACCTTCATATCCCACACTCTGTCCATTATACTGTACCTTCCTATCCCACACTCTGTCCACTATACTGTACCTTCCTATCCCACACTCTGTCCATTATACTGTACCTTCATATCCCACACTCTGTCCATTATACTGTACCTTCATATCCCACACTCTGTCCACTATACTGTACCTTCCTATCCCACACTCTGTCCATTATACTGTACCTTCATATCCCACACTCTGTCCATTATACTGTACCTTCCTATCCCACACTCTGTCCACTATACTGTACCTTCCTATCCCACACTCTGTCCATTATACTGTACCTTCCTATCCCACACTCTGTCCATTATACTGTACCTTCCTATCCCACACTCTGTCCATTATACTGTACCTTCATATCCCACACTCTGTCCACTATACTGTACCTTCCTATCCCACACTCTGTCCATTATACTGTACCTTCCTATCCCACACTCTGTCCACTATACTGTACCTTCCTATCCCACACTCTGTCCATTATACTGTACCTTCATATCCCACACTCTGTCCATTATACTGTACCTTCCTATCCCACACTCTGTCCATTATACTGTACCTTCATATCCCACACTCTGTCCACTATACTGTACCTTCCTATCCCACACTCTGTCCATTATACACGTACCTTCATATCCCACACTCTGTCCACTATACTGTACCTTCCTATCCCACACTCTGTCCACTATACTGTACCTTCCTATCCCACACTCTGTCCATTATATACTGTCCATTATACTGTACCTTCCTATCCCACACTCTGTCCATTATACTGTACCTTCTATCCCACACTCTGTCCATTATACTGTACCTTCCTATCCCACACTCTGTCCATTATACTGTACCTTCATATCCCACACTCTGTCCATTATACTGTACCTTCCTATCCCACACTCTGTCCATTATACTGTACCTTCCTATCCCACACTCTGTCCACTATACTGTACCTTCCTATCCCACACTCTGTCCATTATACTGTACCTTCCTATCCCACACTCTGTCCATTATACTGTACCTTCCTATCCCACACTCTGTCCATTATACTGTCCCACACTCTGTCCATTATACTGTCCCTATACTGTACCTTCCTATCCCACACTCTGTCCATTATACTGTACCTTCCTATCCCACACTCTGTCCATTATACTGTACCTTCCTATCCCACACTCTGTCCATTATACTGTACCTTCCTATCCCACACTCTGTCCATTATACTGTACTATCCCACACTCTGTCCATTATACTGTACCTTCCTATCCCACACTCTGTCCATTATACTGTACCTTCCTATCCCACACTCTGTCCATTATACTGTACCTTCCTATCCCACACTCTGTCCATTATACTGTACCTTCCTATCTTCCACACTCTGTCCATTATACTGTACCTTCCTATCCCACACTCTGTCCATTATACTGTACCTTCCTATCCCACACTCTGTCCATTATACTGTACCTTCCTATCCCACACTCTGTCCATTATACTGTACCTTCCTATCCCACACTCTGTCCACTATACTGTACCTTCCTATCCCACACTCTGTCCATTATACTGTACCTTCCTATCCCACATCTGTCCCACACTCTGTCCATTATACTGTACCTTCCTATCCCACACTCTGTCCATTATACTGTACCTTCATATCCCACACTCTGTCCACTATACTGTACCTTCCTATCCCACACTCTGTCCACTATACTGTACCTTCCTATCCCACACTCTGTCCATTATACTGTACCTTCCTATCCAACACTCTGTCCATTATACTGTACCTTCATATCCCACACTCTGTCCATTATACTGTACCTTCATATACCACACTCTGTCCATTATACTGTACCTTCCTATCCCACACTCTGTCCACTATACTGTACCTTCCTATCCCACACTCTGTCCATTATACTGTACCTTCATATCCCACACTCTGTCCATTATACTGTACCTTCCTATCCCACACTCTGTCCATTATACTGTACCTTCATATCCCACACTCTGTCCATTATACTGTACCTTCATATCCCACACTCTGTCCATTATACTGTACTATCCCACACTCTGTCCATTATACTGTACCTTCCTATCCCACACTCTGTCCATTATATACTGTACCTTTCCTATCCCACACTCTGTCCATTATACTGTACCTTCCTATCCCACACTCTGTCCACTATACTGTACCTTCCTATCCCACACTCTGTCCATTATACTGTACCTTCCTATCCCACACTCTGTCCACTATACTGTACCTTCCTATCCCACACTCTGTCCATTATACTGTACCTTCCTATCCCACACTCTGTCCATTATACTGTACCTTCCTATCCCACACTCTGTCCATTATACTGTACCTTCCTATCCCACACTCTGTCCATTATACTGTACCTTCCTATCCCACACTCTGTCCATTATACTGTACCTTCCTATCCCACACTCTGTCCATTATACTGTACCTTCATATCCCACACTCTGTCCATTATACTGTACCTTCCTATCCCACACTCTGTCCATTATACTGTACCTTCCTATCCCACACTCTGTCCATTATACTGTACCTTCCTATCCCACACTCTGTCCATTATACTGTACCTTCCTATCCCACACTCTGTCCATTATACTGTACTGTACCTTCCTATCCCACACTCTGTCCATTATACTGTACCTTCCTATCCCACACTCTGTCCATTATACTGTACCTTCCTATCCCACACTCTGTCCATTATACTGTACCTTCCTATCCCACACTCTGTCCATTATACTGTACCTTCCTATCCCACACTCTGTCCATTATACTGTACCTTCATATCCCACACTCTGTCCATTATACTGTACCTTCCTATCCCACACTCTGTCCATTATACTGTACCTTCCTATCCCACACTCTGTCCATTATACTGTACCTTCCTATCCCACACTCTGTCCATTATACTGTACCTTCCTATCCCACACTCTGTCCATTATACTGTACCTTCCTATCCCACACTCTGTCCATTATACTGTACCTTCCTATCCCACACTCTGTCCATTATACTGTACCTTATCCCACACTCTGTCCACTATACTGTACCTTCCTATCCCACACTCTGTCCATTATACTGTACCTTCCTATCCCACACTCTGTCCATTATACTGTACCTTCATATCCCACACTCTGTCCATTATACTGTACCTTCCTATCCCACACTCTGTCCATTATACTGTACCTTCCTATCCCACACTCTGTCCATTATACTGTACCTTCCTATCCCACACTCTGTCCATTATACTGTACCTTCCTATCCCACACTCTGTCCACTATACTGTACCTTCCTATCCCACACTCTGTCCACTATACTGTACCTTCCTATCCCACACTCTGTCCACTATACTGTACCTTCCTATCCCACACTCTGTCCACTATACTGTACCTTCCTATCCAAAACTCTGGCCATTATACTGTACCTTCATATAACACACTCTGTCCATTATACTGTACCTTCATATACCACACTCTGTCCATTATACTGTACCTTCATATCCCACACTCTGTCCACTATACTGTACCTTCCTATCCCACACTCTGTCCATTATACTGTACCTTCCTATCCCACACTCTGTCCATTATACTGTACCTTCATATCCCACACTCTGTCCATTATACTGTACCTTCCTATCCCACACTCTGTCCATTATACTGTACCTTCCTATCCCACACTCTGTCCATTATACTGTACCTTCCTATCCCACACTCTGTCCACTATACTGTACCTTCCTATCCCACACTCTGTCCATTATACTGTACCTTCCTATCCCACACTCTGTCCACTGTACCTTCCTATCCCACACTCTGTCCATTATACTGTACCTTCCTATCCCACACTCTGTCCATTATACTGTACCTTCCTATCCCACACTCTGTCCATTATACCTGTATCCCACACCTTCCATTATATGTACCTTCCTATCCCACACTCTGTCCATTATACTGTACCTTCCTATCCCACACTCTGTCCATTATACTGTACCTTCCTATCCCACACTCTGTCCACTATACTGTACCTTCCTATCCCACACTCTGTCCACTATACTGTACCTTCCTATCCCACACTCTGTCCACTATACTGTACCTTCCTATCCAAAACTCTGGCCATTATACTAACACACCTTCCATTATACTGTACCTTCACACTCTGTCCATTATACTGTACCTTCATATCCCACACTCTGTCCATTATACTGTACCTTCATATCCCACACTCTGTCCACTATACTGTACCTTCCTATCCCACACTCTGTCCATTATACTGTACCTTCCTATCCCACACTCTGTCCACTATACTGTATCCCACACTCTGTCCATTATACTGTACCTTCATATCCCACACTCTGTCCACTATACTGTACCTTCATATCCCACACTCTGTCCATTATACTGTACCTTCCTATCCCACACTCTGTCCATTATACTGTACCTTCCTATCCCACACTCTGTCCATTATACTGTACCTTCCTATCCCACACTCTGTCCATTATACTGTACCTTCCTATCCCACACTCTGTCCACTATACTGTACCTTCCTATCCCACACTCTGTCCATTATACTGTACCTTCCTATCCCACACTCTGTCCACTATACTGTACCTTCCTATCCCACACTCTGTCCATTATACTGTACCTTCCTATCCCACACTCTGTCCATTATACTGTACCTTCCTATCCCACACTCTGTCCATTATACTGTACCTTCCTATCCCACACTCTGTCCACTATACTGTACCTTCCTATCCCACACTCTGTCCACTATACTGTACCTTCCTATCCCACACTCTGTCCATTATACTGTACCTTCCTATCCCACACTCTGTCCACTATACTGTACCTTCCTATCCCACACTCTGTCCACTATACTGTACCTTCATATCCCACACTCTGTCCATTATACTGTACCTTCCTATCCCACACTCTGTCCACTATACTGTACCTTCCTATCCCACACTCTGTCCATTATACTGTACCTTCCTATCCCACACTCTGTCCATTATACTGTACCTTCCTATCCCACACTCTGTCCATTATACTGTACCTTCATATCCCACACTCTGTCCACTATACTGTACCTTCCTATCCCACACTCTGTCCACTATACTGTACCTTCCTATCCCACACTCTGTCCACTATACTGTACCTTCCTATCCAAAACTCTGGCCATTATACTGTACCTTCATATAACACACTCTGTCCATTATACTGTACCTTCATATCCCACACTCTGTCCATTATACTGTACCTTCATATCCCACACTCTGTCCATTATACTGTACCTTCCTATCCCACACTCTGTCCATTATACTGTACCTTCCTATCCCACACTCTGTCCACTATACTGTACCTTCCTATCCCACACTCTGTCCATTATACTGTACCTTCCTATCCCACACTCTGTCCATTATACTGTACCTTCATATCCCACACTCTGTCCATTATACTGTACCTTCCTATCCCACACTCTGTCCATTATACTGTACCTTCCTATATCTGTCCACACTCTGTCCACTATACTGTACCTTCCTATCCCACACTCTGTCCATTATACTGTACCTTCATATCCCACACTCTGTCCATTATACTGTACCTTCCTATCCCACACTCTGTCCATTATACTGTACCTTCCTATCCCACACTCTGTCTATACTGTACCTTCCTATCCCACACTCTGTCCATTATACTGTACCTTCATATACCACACTCTGTCCATTATACTGTACCTTCATATCCCACACTCTGTCCACTATACTGTACCTTCCTATCCAAAACTCTGGCCATTATACTGTACCTTCATATAACACACTCTGTCCATTATACTGTACCTTCATATACCTTCATACACTCTGTCCATTATACTGTACCTTATATCCCACACTCTTCCATTATACTGTACCTTCCTATCCCACACTCTGTCCATTATACTGTACCTTCATATCCCACACTCTGTCCATTATACTGTACCTTCCTATCCCACACTCTGTCCATTATACTGTACCTTCCTATCCCACACTCTGTCCATTATACTGTACCTTCCTATCCCACACTCTGTCCATTATACTGTACCTTCCTATCCCACACTCTGTCCATTATACTGTACCTTCCTATCCCACACTCTGTCCACATTATATACTGTACCTTCCTATCCCACACTCTGTCCATTATACTGTACCTTCCATATACTCTGTCCATTATACTGTACCTTCTATCCCACACTCTGTCCATTATACTGTACCTTCCTATCCCACACTCTGTCCATTATACTGTACCTTCCTATCCCACACTCTGTCCATTATACTGTACCTTCCTATCCCACACTCTGTCCATTATACTGTACCTTCCTATCCCACACTCTGTCCACTATACTGTACCTTCCTATCCCACACTCTGTCCACTATACTGTACCTTCCTATCCCACACTCTGTCCATTATACTGTACCTTCCTATCCCACACTCTGTCCATTATACTGTACCTTACCTTCATATCCCACACTCTGTCCATTATACTGTACCTTCATATCCCACACTCTGTCCATTATACTGTACCTTCCTATCCCACACTCTGTCCATTATACTGTACCTTCATATCCCACACTCTGTCCATTATACTGTACCTTCCTATCCACACACTCTGTCCATTATACTGTATCCCACACTCTGTCCTTCCTATCCCACACTCTGTCCATTATACTGTACCTTCCTATCCCACACTCTGTCCATTATACTGTACCTTCCTATCCCACACTCTGTCCATTATACTGTACCTTCTATCCCACACTCTGTCCACTATACTGTACCTTCCTATCCCACACTCTGTCCATTATACTGTACCTTCCTATCCCACACTCTGTCCATTATACTGTACCTTCCTATCCCACACTCTGTCCATTATACTGTACCTTCCTATCCCACACTCTGTCCATTATACTGTACCTTCCTATCCCACACTCTGTCCATTATACTGTACCTTCATATCCCACACTCTGTCCATTATACTGTACCTTCCTATCCCACACTCTGTCCATTATATACTGTACCTTCTATCCCACATCCACTATACACTTCTATGTCCACTATACTGTACCTTCATATCCCACACTCTGTCCATTATACTGTACCTTCCTATCCCACACTCTGTCCATTATACTGTACCTTCCTATCCCACACTCTGTCCATTATACTGTACCTTCCTATCCCACACTCTGTCCATTATACTGTACCCTTCATATCCCACACTCTGTCCATTATACTGTACCTTCCTATCCCACACTCTGTCCATTATACTGTACCTTCCTATCCCACACTCTGTCCATTATACTGTACCTTCCTATCCCACACTCTGTCCATTATACTGTACCTTCCTATATCCATTATACACTCTGTCCATTATACTGTACCTTCCTATCCCACACTCTGTCCATTATACTGTACCTTCCTACTCTGTCCATTATACTGTACACATCCCTCTGTCCATTATACTGTACCTTCCTATCCCACACTCTGTCCACTATACTGTACCTTCCTATCCCACACTCTGTCCATTATACTGTACCTTCCTATCCCACACTCTGTCCATTATACTGTACCTTCCTATCCCACACTCTGTCCATTATACTGTACCTTCCTATCCCACACTCTGTCCATTATACTGTACCTTCCTATCCCACACTCTGTCTTATACTGTACCTTCCTATCCCACACTCTGTCCATTATACTGTACCTTCCTATCCCACACTCTGTCCACTATACTGTACCTTCCTATCCAAAACTCTGTCCATTATACTGTACCTTCCTATCCCACACTCTGTCCATTATACTGTACCTTCCTATCCCACACTCTGTCCACTATACTGTACCTTCATATACCACACTCTGTCCACTATACTGTACCTTCCTATCCCACACTCTGTCCATTATACTGTACCTTCCTATCCCACACTCTGTCCATTATACTGTACCTTCCTATCCCACACTCTGTCCATTATACTGTACCTTCCTATCCCACACTCTGTCCATTATACTGTACCTTCCTATCCCACACTCTGTCCATTATACTGTACCTTCTATATCTGTCCACACTACCTGTCCATTATACTGTACCTTCATATCCCACACTCTGTCCACCTTATACTGTACCTTCCATTATACTGTACCCATCCCAAACTCTGTCCATTATACTGTACCTTCCTATCCCACACTCTGTCCATTATACTGTACCTTCCTATCCCACACTCTGTCCATTATACTGTACCTTCCTATCCCACACTCTGTCCATTATACTGTACCTTCCTATCCCACACTCTGTCCATTATACTGTACCTTCCTATCCCACACTCTGTCCATTATACTGTACCTTCCTATCCCACACTCTGTCCACTGTACCTTCCTATACTGTCCATTATACCTTCCTATCCCACACTCTGTCCACTATACTGTACCTTCCTATCCCACACTCTGTCCATTATATACTGTACCTTCCTATATCCCTATCCCACACTCTGTCCATTATACTGTACCTTCATATCCCACACTCTGTCCATTATACTGTACCTTCCTATCCCACACTCTGTCCATTATACTGTACCTTCCTATCCCACACTCTGTCCATTATACTGTACCTTCCTATCCCACACTCTGTCCATTATACTGTACCTTCATATCCCACACTCTGTCCATTATACTGTACCTTCATATCCCACACTCTGTCCATTATACTGTACCTTCCTATCTGTCCATTATACTGTACCTTCCTATCCCACACTCTGTCCACTATACTGTACCTTCCTATACCACACTCTGTCCACTATACTGTACCTTCCTATCCCACACTCTGTCCATTATACTGTACCTTCCTATCCCACACTCTGTCCATTATACTGTACCTTCCTATCCCACACTCTGTCCATTATACTGTACCTTCCTATCCCACACTCTGTCCATTATACTGTACCTTCCTATCCCACACTCTGTCCATTATACTGTACCTTCATATCCCACACTCTGTCCATTATACTGTACCTTCCTATCCCACACTCTGTCCATTATACTGTACCTTCATATCCCACACTCTGTCCATTATACTGTACCTTCCATTATACTGTACCTTCCTATCCCACACTCTGTCCATTATACTGTACCTTCCTATCCCACACTCTGCACATTATACTGTACCTTCCTATCCCACACTCTGTCCATTATACTGTACCTTCCTATCCCACACTCTGTCCACTATACTGTACCTTCCTATCCCACACTCTGTCCATTATACTGTACCTTCCTATCCCACACTCTGTCCATTATACTGTACCTTCCTATCCCACACTCTGTCCACTATACTGTACCTTCATATACCACACTCTGTCCACTATACTGTACC
Source organism: Oncorhynchus nerka (assembly GCF_034236695.1). NCBI lineage: Eukaryota > Metazoa > Chordata > Actinopteri > Salmoniformes > Salmonidae > Oncorhynchus > Oncorhynchus nerka. The sequence goes on from NC_088415.1 coordinate 57,849,463, forward strand.
TTCCTATCCCACACTCTGTCCATTATACTGTACCTTCCTATCCCACACTCTGTCCATTATACTGTACCTTATCCCACACCTGTCCATCCCACACTCTGTCCATTATACTGTACCTTCCTATCCCACACTCTGTCCACTATACTGTACCTTCCTATCCAAAACTCTGTCCATTATACTGTACCTTCATATACCACACTCTGTCCATTATACTGTACCTTCATATCCCACACTCTGTCCATTATACTGTACCTTCCTATCCCACACTCTGTCCACTATACTGTACCTTCCTATCCCACACTCTGTCCATTATACTGTACCTTCATATCCCACACTCTGTTCCTTATACTGTACCTTCATATCCCACACTCTGTTCCTTATACTGTACCTTCATATCCCACACTCTGTCCATTATACTGTACCTTCCTATCCCACACTCTGTCCATTATACTGTACCTTCCTATCCCACACTCTGTCCACTATACTGTACCTTCCTATCCAAAACTCTGTCCATTATACTGTACCTTCCTATCTCCACATCCCACACTCTGTCCATTATACTGTACCTTCCTATCCCACACTCTGTCCACTATACTGTACCTTCCTATCCCACACTCTGTCCATTATACTGTACCTTCCTATCCCACACTCTGTCCATTATACTGTACCTTCATATCCCACACTCTGTCCATTATACTGTACCTTCCTATCCCACACTCTGTCCACTATACTGTACCTTCCTATCCCACACTCTGTCCACTATACTGTACCTTCTATCCCACACTCTGTCCACATTATACTGTACCTTCCTACACACACTCTGTCCATTATACTGTACCTTCATATCCCACACTCTGTCCATTATACTGTACCTTCATATCCCACACTCTGTCCACTATACTGTACCTTCCTATCCCACACTCTGTCCATTATACTGTACCTTCCTATCCCACACTCTGTCCATTATACTGTACCTTCCTATCCCACACTCTGTCCATTATACTGTACCTTCCTATCCCACACTCTGTCCATTATACTGTACCTTCCTATCCCACACTCTGTCCATTATACTGTACCTTCCTATCCCACACTCTGTCCATTATACTGTACCTTCCTATCCCACACTCTGTCCACTATACTGTACCTTCATATCCCACACTCTGTCCATTATACTGTACCTTCCTATCCCACACTCTGTCCATTATACTGTACCTTCATATCCCACACTCTGTCCATTATACTGTACCTTCCTATCCCACACTCTGTCCACTATACTGTACCTTCCTATCCCACACTCTGTCCATTATACTGACCTTATCCCACACTCTGTCCATTATATCCCACACTCTGTCCATTATACTGTACCTTCCTATCCCACACTCTGTCCACTATACTGTACCTTCCTATCCCACACTCTGTCCACTATACTGTACCTTCCTATCCCACACTCTGTCCATTATACTGTACCTTCCTTATCCCACACTCTGTCCATTATACTGTACCTTCATATCCCACACTCTGTCCATTATACTGTACCTTCATTATATATCCCACACTCTGTCCATTATACTGTACCTTCCTATCCCACACTCTGTCCATTATACTGTACCTTCCTATCCCACACTCTGTCCATTATACTGTACCTTCCTATCCCACACCTTCTGTACCTTCCTATCCCACACTCTGTCCATTATACTGTACCTTCATATCCCACACTCTGTCCATTATACTGTACCTTCCTATCCCACACTCTGTCCATTATACTGTACCTTCCTATCCCACACTCTGTCCATTATACTGTACCTTCCTATCCCACACTCTGTCCACTATACTGTACCTTCCTATCCCACACTCTGTCCATTATACTGTACCTTCTATCCCACACTCTGTCCATTATACTGTACCTTCCTATCCCACACTCTGTCCATTATACTGTACCTTCCTATCCCACACTCTGTCCATTATACTGTACCTATACTGTACCTTCCTATCCCCATTATACTGTACCTTCATATCCCACACTCTGTCCATTATACTGTACCTTCCTATCCCACACTCTGTCCATTATACTGTACCTTCATATCCCACACTCTGTCCATTATACTGTCCATCTGTCCATTATACTGTACCTTCTTCATATCCCACACTCTGTCCATTATACTGTACCTTCATATCCCACACTCTGTCCATTATACTGTACCTTCCTATCCCACACTCTGTCCATTATACTGTACCTTCCTATCCCACACTCTGTCCATTATACTGTACCTTCCTATCCCACACTCTGTCCACTATACTGTACCTTCCTATCCCACACTCTGTCCATTATACTGTACCTTCCTATCCCACACTCTGTCCACTATACTGTACCTTCTATCCCCACTCTGTCCATTATACTGTACCTTCCTATCCCACACTCTGTCCATTATACTGTACCTTCCTATCCCACACTCTGTCCATTATACTGTACCTTCATATCCCACACTCTGTCCATTATACTGTACCTTCCTATCCCACACTCTGTCCATTATACTGTACCTTCCTATCCCACACTCTGTCCATTATACTGTACCTTCCTATCCCACACTCTGTCCACTATACTGTACCTTCCTATCCCACACTCTGTCCATTATACTGTACCTTCCTATCCCACACTCTGTCCATTATACTGTACCTTCATATCCCACACTCTGTCCACTATACTGTACCTTCCTATCCACACTCTGTCCATTATACTGTCTTCATTATACTGTCCATTATTCCTATCCCACACTCTGTCCATTATACTGTACCTTCCTATCCCACACTCTGTCCATTATACTGTACCTTCCTATCCCACACTCTGTCCATTATACTGTACCTTCCTATCCCACACTCTGTCCACTATACTGTACCTTCTATCCACTATACTGTACCTTCATATCCCACACTCTGTCCATTATACTGTACCTTCCTATCCCACACTCTGTCCATTATACTGTACCTTCATATCCCACACTCTGTCCATTATACTGTACCTTCCTATCCCACACTCTGTCCACTATACTGTACCTTCCTATCCCACACTCTGTCCATTATACTGTACCTTCATATCCCACACTCTGTCCACTATACTGTACCTTCCTATCCCACACTCTGTCCATTATACTGTACCTTCCTATCCCACACTCTGTCCACTATACTGTACCTTCATATCCCACACTCTGTCCACTATACTGTACCTTCATATCCCACACTCTGTCCATTATACTGTACCTTCCTATCCCACACTCTGTCCACTATACTGTACCTTCCTATCCCACACTCTGTCCACTATACTGTACCTTCCTATCCCACACTCTGTCCATTATACTGTACCTTCCTATCCCACACTCTGTCCACTATACTGTACCTTCCTATCCCACACTCTGTCCATTATACTGTACCTTCCTATCCCACACTCTGTCCACTATACTGTACCTTCATATCCCACACTCTGTCCATTATACTGTACCTTCCTATCCCACACTCTGTCCATTATACTGTACCTTCATATCCCACACTCTGTCCATTATACTGTACCTTCCTATCCACACTCTGTCCATTATACTGTACCTTCCTATCCCACACTCTGTCCATTATACTGTACCTTCCTATCCCACACTCTGTCCACTATACTGTCCATTCATATCCTGTACCTGTCCATTATACTGTACCTTCTATCCCACACTCTGTCCATTATACTGTACCTTCCTATCCCACACTCTGTCCACTATACTGTACCTTCCTATCCCACACTCTGTCCATTATACTGTACCTTCCTATCCCACACTCTGTCCATTATACTGTACCTTCCTATCCCACACTCTGTCCATTATACTGTACCTTCCTATCCCACACTCTGTCCATTATACTGTACCTTCATATCCCACACTCTGTCCACTGTACCTTCCTATCCCACACTCTGTCCATTATACTGTACCTTCCTATCCCACAGTCTGTCCATTCCTATCCCACACTCTGTCCACTATACTGTACCTTCCTATCCCACACTCTGTCCATTATACTGTACCTTCCTATCCCACACTCTGTCCATTATACTGTACCTTCCTATCCCACACTCTGTCCATTATACTGTACCTTCCTATCCCACACTCTGTCCATTATACTGTACCTTCCTATCCCACACTCTGTCCATTATACTGTACCTTCCTATCCCACACTCTGTCCATTATACTGTACCTATCCACACTCTGTCCATTATACACTATCCCACACTCTGTCCACTATACTGTACCTTCCTATCCCACACTCTGTCCACTATACTGTACCTTCATATCCCACACTCTGTCCATTATACTGTACCTTCCTATCCCACACTCTGTCCACTATACTGTACCTTCCTATCCCACACTCTGTCCACTATACTGTACCTTCCTATCCCACACTCTGTCCATTATACTGTACCTTCCTATCCCACACTCTGTCCATTATACTGTACCTTCATATCCCACACTCTGTCCATTATACTGTACCTTCATATCCCACACTCTGTCCACTATACTGTACCTTCCATATCCCACACTCTGTCCATTATACTGTACCTTCCTATCCCACACTCTGTCCATTATACTGTACCTTCATATCCCACACTCTGTCCATTATACTGTACCTTCCTATCCCACACTCTGTCCATTATACTGTACCTTCCTATCCCACACTCTGTCCATTATACTGTACCTTCATATCCCACACTCTGTCCATTATACTGTACCTTCCTATCCCACACTCTGTCCATTATACTGTACCTTCCTATCCCACACTCTGTCCACTATACTGTACCTTCATATACCACACTCTGTCCACTATACTGTACCTTCCTATCCCACACTCTGTCCATTATACTGTACCTTCCTATCCCACACTCTGTCCACTATACTGTACCTTCCTATCCCCACACTCTGTCCATTATACTGTACCTTCATATCCCACACTCTGTCCATTATACTGTACCTTCCTATCCCACACTCTGTCCACTATACTGTACCTTCTATCCCACACTCTGTCCACTATACTGTACCTTCCTATCCCACACTCTGTCCATTATACTGTACCTTCCTATCCCACACTCTGTCCACTATACTGTACCTTCCTATCCCACACTCTGTCCATTATACTGTACCTTCATATCCCACACTCTGTCCATTATACTGTACCTTCCTATCCCACACTCTGTCCACTATACTGTACCTTCCTATCCCACACTCTGTCCACTATACTGTACCTTCCTATCCCACACTCTGTCCATTATACTGTACCTTCATATCCCACACTCTGTCCACTATACTGTACCTTCTATATCCCTACACTCTGTCCATTATACTGTACCTTCCATTATATCTTCCACACTCTGTCCATTATACTGTACCTTCCTATCCCACACTCTGTCCACTGTACCTTCCTATCCCACACTCTGTCCATTATACTGTCCATTCCTATCCCACACTCTGTCCACTATACTGTACCTTCCTATCCCACACTCTGTCCATTATACTGTACCTTCATATCCCACACTCTGTCCATTATACTGTACCTTCCTATCCCACACTCTGTCCCATTATACTGTACCTTCCTTATCCCACACTCTGTCCATTATACTGTACCTTCATATCCCACACTCTGTCCATTATACTGTACCTTCATATCCCACACTCTGTCCACTATACTGTACCTTCCTATCCCACACTCTGTCCATTATACTGTACCTTCATATCCCACACTCTGTCCACTATACTGTACCTTCCTATCCCACACTCTGTCCATTATACTGTACCTTCCTATCCCACACTCTGTCCACTATACTGTACCTTCATATCCCACACTCTGTCCATTATACTGTACCTTCATATACCACACTCTGTCCATTATACTGTACCTTCCTATCCCACACTCTGTCCATTATACTGTACCTTCCTATCCCACACTCTGTCCACTATACTGTACCTTCATATCCCACACTCTGTCCATTATACTGTACCTTCCTATCCTCTGTCCACTCTGTCCATTATACTGTACCTTCCTATCCCACACTCTGTCCATTATACTGTACCTTCCTATCCCACACTCTGTCCATTATACTGTACCTTCATATCCCACACTCTGTCCATTATACTGTACCTTCCTATCCCACACTCTGTCCATTATACTGTACCTTCATATCCCACACTCTGTCCATTATACTGTACCTTCCTATCCCACACTCTGTCCATTATACTGTACCTTCCTATCCCACACTCTGTCCATTATACTGTACCTTCATATCCCACACTCTGTCCATTATACTGTACCTTCCTATCCCACACTCTGTCCATTATACTGTACCTTCCTATCCCACACTCTGTCCACTATACTGTACCTTCATATCCCACACTCTGTCCATTATACTGTACCTTCCTATCCCACACTCTGTCCATTATACTGTACCTTCATATCCCACACTCTGTCCATTATACTGTACCTTCATATCCCACACTCTGTCCATTATACTGTACCTTCATATCCCACACTCTGTTCACTATACTGTCCTGTCCATTATACTGTACCTTCCTATCCCACACTCTGTCCATTATACTGTACCTTCCTATCCCACACTCTGTCCATTATACTGTACCTTCCTATCCCACACTCTGTCCATTATACTGTACCTTCATATCCCACTCTGTCCACTCTGTCCATTATACTGTACCTTCCTATCCCACACTCTGTCCATTATACTGTACCTTCCTATCCCACACTCTGTCCATTATACTGTACCTTCCTATCCCACACTCTGTCCACTATACTGTACCTTCCTATCCCACACTCTGTCCATTATACTGTACCTTCCTATCCCACACTCTGTCCATTATACTGTACCTTCCTATCCCACTATCCCACACTCTGTCCACTATACTGTACCTTCCTCTGTCCATTATACTGTACCTTCCTATCCCACACTCTGTCCATTATACTGTACCTTCATATCCCACACTCTGTCCACTATACTGTACCTTCATATCCCTATACTGTACACTCTGTCCATTATACTGTACCTTCCTATCCCACACTCTGTCCATTATACTGTACCTTCATATCCCACACTCTGTCCATTATACTGTACCTTCATATCCCACACTCTGTCCATTATACTGTACCTTCATATCCCACACTCTGTCCATTATACTGTACCTTCCTATCCCACACTCTGTCCATTATACTGTACCTTCCTATCCCACACTCTGTCCATTATACTGTACCTTCCTATCCCACACTCTGTCCACTATACTGTACCTTCCTATCCCACACTCTGTCCATTATACTGTACCTTCCTATCCCACACTCTGTCCACTATACTGTACCTTCCTATCCCACACTCTGTCCATTATACTGTACCTTCCTATCCCACACTCTGTCCATTATACTGTACCTTCCTATCCCACACTCTGTCCATTATACTGTACCTTCATATCCCACACTCTGTCCATTATACTGTACCTTCCTATCCCACACTCTGTCCACTATACTGTACCTTCATATCCCACACTCTGTCCATTATACTGTACCTTCCTATCCCACACTCTGTCCACTATACTGTACCTTCCTATCCCACACTCTGTCCACTATACTGTACCTTCATATCCCACACTCTGTCCATTATACTGTACCTTCCTATCCCACACTCTGTCCGCTATACTGTACCTTCCTATCCCACACTCTGTCCGTTATACTGTACCTTCCTATCCCACACTCTGTCCATTATACTTCATATCCCACACTCTGTCCTTCCTATCCCACACTCTGTCCGCTATACTGTACCTTCCTATCCCACACTCTGTCCATTATACTGTACCTTCCTATCCCACACTCTGTCCACTATACTGTAACTTCATATCCCACACTCTGTCCATTATACTGTACCTTCCTATCCCACACTCTGTCCATTATACTGTACCTTCATATCCCACACTCTGTCCATTATACTGTACCTTCCTATCCCACACTCTGTCCACTATACTGTACCTTCCTATCCCACACTCTGTCCACTATACTGTACCTTCATATCCCACACTCTGTCCACTATACTGTACCTTCCTATCCCACACTCTGTCCATTATACTGTACCTTCCTATCCCACACTCTGTCCATTATACTGTACCTTCATATCCCACACTCTGTTCCTTATACTGTACCTTCATATCCCACACTCTGTCCATTATACTGTACCTTCCTATCCCACACTCTGTCCATTATACTGTACCTTCCTATCCCACACTCTGTCCACTATACTGTACCTTCATATCCCACACTCTGTCCATTATACTGTACCTTCATATCCCACACTCTGTCCACTATACTGTACCTTCCTATCCCACACTCTGTCCATTATACTGTACCTTCCTATCCCACACTCTGTCCACTATACTGTACCTTCATATCCCACACTCTGTCCATTATACTGTACCTTCCTATCCCACACTCTGTCCATTATACTGTACCTTCATATCCCACACTATGTCCATTATACTGTACCTTCCTATCCCACACTCTGTCCATTATACTGTACCTTCCTATCCCACACTCTGTCCACTATACTGTACCTTCATATCCCACACTCTGTCCACTATACTGTACCTTCATATCCCACACTCTGTCCATTATACTGTACCTTCCTATCCCACACTCTGTCCACTATACTGTACCTTCCTATCCCACACTCTGTCCACTATACTGTACCTTCATATCCCACACTCTGTCCATTATACTGTACCTTCCTATCCCACACTCTGTCCATTATACTGTACCTTCATATCCCACACTCTGTCCATTATACTGTACCTTCCTATCCCACACTCTGTCCATTATACTGTACCTTCATATCCCACACTCTGTCCATTATACTGTACCTTCCTATCCCACACTCTGTCCACTGTACCTTCCTATCCCACACTCTGTCCATTATACTGTACCTTCCTATCCCACACTCTGTCCACTATACTGTACCTTCCTATCCCACACTCTGTCCATTATACTGTACCTTCCTATCCCACACTCTGTCCACTATACTGTACCTTCCTATCCCACACTCTGTCCATTATACTGTACCTTCCTATCCCACACTCTGTCCATTATACTGTACCTTCCTATCCCACACTCTGTCCATTATACTGTACCTTCATATCCCACACTCTGTCCATTATACTGTACCTTCCTATCCCACACTCTGTCCACTATACTGTACCTTCCTATCCCACACTCTGTCCGCTATACTGTACCTTCCTATCCCACACTCTGTCCACTATACTGTACCTTCCTATCCCACACTCTGTCCATTATACTGTACCTTCCTATCCCACACTCTGTCCATTATACTGTACCTTCCTATCCCACACTCTGTCCATTATACTGTACCTTCCTATCCCACACTCTGTCCACTATACTGTACCTTCATATCCCACACTCTGTCCATTATACTGTACCTTCCTATCCCACACTCTGTCCATTATACTGTACCTTCATATCCCACACTATGTCCATTATACTGTACCTTCCTATCCCACACTCTGTCCACTATACTGTACCTTCCTATCCCACACTCTGTCCACTATACTGTACCTTCATATCCCACACTCTGTCCACTATACTGTACCTTCCTATCCCACACTCTGTCCATTATACTGTACCTTCCTATCCCACACTCTGTCCACTATACTGTACCTTCATATCCCACACTCTGTCCACTATACTGTACCTTCCTATCCCACACTCTGTCCACCATATTGTACCTTCCTTTCCCAAACTCTGTCCACTATACTGTACCATGATTACTACATGATTATGTGTGTGTATGTGTGTGTGTGTGCGAGCATGCTTATATGTACACTGCATGCCTGTGTGTGAATTTATGTCGGCGCCCATGAAAGATGGTTGCTTTGGGCCGCGACCCTCTTTTAGAGTGGAACCTCTGCTTTCGTGAGAAGCTGGCTGTACATCCCATTTTACCAGAGAGCAGCAAAGCCTCCAGAATAGCATTAAATGAGGAGAATCTACATTCTATGAACTTAATGGTTTGTGCATGACTCCCACTAGTAAGATATTTTGATTTGAATGTGTTTGAACCATGGACTGTTTATAAAGTGATTTGAGATTGACGAGAGAAAAGAGTTGGGGAGGGGGAGAGGTCGGGAGGTAGAGTGATGTGTGGAATAGAGTGAGGGACAGAATATGGGGGGGTGGAATGAGAGGTAAAGTAGATCAGATGGAGAATAGTGAGAAAGAAAGAACGGTGTGACTAGCAGACAAACCGGTTTTCATATCACATAGTGTGGCATCAAATCAAAATGTTAAAAAAAAAATGTGTTTGGCATGAATTCAGGGTCCAGAAATAGTCTTCTTTGTGATTTTGAGCCAGATTATAAACTCTGTAACTGGGAAAGCTTTAGCCCGAGGCATGCTGTGGGGAAGAAGCTGTGTTGGGTGTGTTCCATCCCTCAGACAGTTTCCCCAGAACAAAGTGCTTTAGCCAGGGTGGAACAACAACAAAGACTTTCCAACATTACATTGCACCAATTTGTAAGTCGCTCTGGATAAGAGCGTCTGCTAAATGACTTAAATGTAAATTACATGTCCACGATCGGAATGGCTGACCTGACCAGGAAAACGTTTTCCTGGTGAGGTCACGTGGTTCGGAAGAACGCAGGGTCTTCTTTAGTTATCGTTTTTTTCTCTCCAGATTTTCGTTGTGTAGACTGTTGTTTTCGTAGACTGAAGAATTGACTTTAACATCCAGGCTCTTGCAACAGCAGCTGGCCTACTTGATCTGTTCCTCACAGATTTCAGTCTGCTTCATTACAGTACATTTTGGGCCCACAAGATGGAGACAACAAGTTAACACAGTGAGGATACAAAGGTTTTGAGCATTGAATTATGGCCCAAAAGAGAAAGAGGAGAGCTCACCTGTTCAAACTCTCTCAGAGTGTGAGGTTGGAGAGGAGGAGAGTTGTCTGTTTCATCACTACGTACATCTGCAACATCAGAACCATTTGAAACCTCTTTAGTACATCATCACAGTTATTACACATGCAGGTCAAATTGTTATTGCAGTTCAGTCACATTCTTACTACTTTACCCTGCAACTGTTCCAGTTTCACGTTTTAATGTCCCACGCACAAGTACAGTGAAATGTCTTTCTAGCAAACTCAAAATCCAACAATGTAATGATCAATAAAAATGTAATACCAGAAAAAACACATGAGAAATAAGAAGAAATATGAACACAATAAGTGTAAGTAAGTAAGAAAACTATATACAGGTTCAGTTCCAGTACCATATTAACAATGTACAGGGATACTGGAGTGATGGAGGTAGATATGTATAGGGGTAAGGTGACAGGGATACTGGAGTGATGGAGGTAGATATGTATAGGGGTAAGGAGACAGGGATACTGGAGTGATGGAGGTAGATATGTATAGGGGTAAGGAGACAGGGATACTGGAGTGGTGGAGGTAGATATGTATAGGGGTAAGGAGACAGGGATACTGGAGTGATGGAGGTAGATATGTATAGGGGTAAGGAGACAGGGATACTGGAGTGATGGAGGTAGATATGTATAGGGGTAAGAAGACAGGGATACTGGAGTGATGAGGTAGATATGTATAGGGGTAAGGAGACAGGGATACTGGAGTGATGGAGGTAGATATGTATAGGGGTAAGGAGACAGGGATACTGAAGTGATGGAGGTAGATATGTATAGGGGTAAGGAGACAGGGATACTGGAGTGATGGAGGTAGATATGTATAGGGGTAGGAAGACAGGGATACTGGAGTGATGGAGGTAGATATGTATAGGGGTAAGGAGACAGGGATACTGGAGTGATGGAGGTAGATATGTATAGGGGTAAGGAGACAGGGATACTGGAGTGATGGAGGTAGATATGTATAGGGGGAAGGAGACAGGGATACTGGAGTGATGGAGGTAGATATGTATAGGGGTAAGGAAACAGGGATACTGGAGTGATGGAGGTAGATATGTATAGGGGTAAGGAGACAGGGATACTGGAGTGATGGAGGTAGATATGTATAGGGGTAAGGAAACAGGGATACTGGAGTGATGGAGGTAGATATATATAGGGGTAAGAAGACAGGGATACTGGAGTGATGGGGGTAGATATGTATAGGGGTAAGGGGACAGGGATACTGGAGTGATAGAGGTAGATAGGTATAGGGGTAAGGAGACAGGGATACGGGAGTGATGGAGGTAGATATGTATAGGGGTAAGGAGACAGGGATACTGGAGTGGTGGAGGTAGATATGTATAGGGGTAAGGAGACAGGGATACTGGAGTGATGGAGGTAGATATGTATAGGGGTAAGGAGACAGGGATACTGGAGTGATGGAGGTAGATATGTATAGGGGTAAGAAGACAGGGATACTGGAGTGATGAGGTAGATATGTATAGGGGTAAGGAGACAGGGATACTGGAGTGATGGAGGTAGATATGTATAGGGGTAAGGAGACAGGGATACTGAAGTGATGGAGGTAGATATGTATAGGGGTAAGGAGACAGGGATACTGGAGTGATGGAGGTAGATATGTATAGGGGTAGGAAGACAGGGATACTGGAGTGATGGAGGTAGATATGTATAGGGGTAAGGAGACAGGGATACTGGAGTGATGGAGGTAGATATGTATAGGGGGAAGGTGACTATATACAGGGTCAGTACCATATTAACAATGTACAGGGATACTGGAGTGATGGAGGTAGATATGTATAGGGGTAAGGAGACAGGGATACTGGAGTGATGGAGGTAGATATGTATAGGGGTAAGGAAACAGGGATACTGGAGTGATGGAGGTAGATGTGTATAGGGGTAAGGAGACAGGGATACTGGAGTGATGGAGGTAGATATGTATAGGGGTAAGGGGACAGGGATACTGGAGTGATGGAGGTAGATATATATAGGGGTAAGAAGACAGGGATACTGGAGTGATGGGGGTAGATATGTATAGGGGTAAGGGGACAGGGATACTGGAGTGATAGAGGTAGATAGGTATAGGGGTAAGGAGACAGGGATACGGGAGTGATGGAGGTAGATATGTATAGGGGTAAGGAAACAGGGATACTGGAGTGATGGAGGTAGATGTGTATAGGGGTAAGGAGACAGGGATACTGGAGTGATGGAGGTAGATATGTATAGGGGTAAGGAGACAGGGATACTGGAGTGATGGAGGTAGATATGTATAGGGGTAAGGAGACAAGGATACTGGAGTGATGGAGGTAGATATGTATAGGGGTAAGGAGACAGGCATACTGGAGTGATGGAGGTAGATATGTATAGGGGTAAGGAGACAGGGATACTGGAGTGATGGAGGTAGATGTGTATAGGGGTAAGGAGACAGGGATACTGGAGTGATGGAGGTAGATATGTATAGGGGTAAGAAGACAGGGATACTGGAGTGATGGAGGTAGATATGTATAGGGGTAAGGAGACAGGGATACTGGAGTGATGGAGGTAGATATGTATAGGGGTAAGGAGACAGGGATACTGGAGTGATGGAGGTAGATATGTATAGGGGTAAGGAGACAGGGATATTGGAGTGATGGAGGTAGATATGTATAGGGGTAAGGAGACAGGGATACTGGAGTGATGGAGGTAGATATGTATAGGGGTAAGGAGACAGGGATACTGGAGTGATGGAGGTAGATATGTATAGGGGGAAGGAGACAGGGATACTGGAGTGATGGAGGTAGATATGTATAGGGGTAAGGAAACAGGGATACTGGAGTGATGGAGGTAGATATGTATAGGGGTAAGGAGACAGGGATACTGGAGTGATGGAGGTAGATATGTATAGGGGTAAGGAAACAGGGATACTGGAGTGACGGAGGTAGATATGTATAGGGGTAAGGAGACAGGGATACTGGAGTGATGGAGGTAGATATGTATAGGGGTAAGTAGACAGGGATACTGGAGTGATGGAGGTAGATATGTATAGGGATAAGGAGACAGGGATACTGGAGTGATGGAGGTAGTTATGTATAGTGGTAAGGAGACAGGGATACTGGAGTGATGGAGGTAGATATGTATAGGGGTAAGGAGACAGGGATACTGGAGTGATGGAGGTAGATATGTATAGGGGTAAGGAGACAGGGATACTGGAGTGATGGAGGTGGATATGTATACGGGTAAGGAGACAGGGATACTGGAGTGATGGAGGTAGATATGTATAGGGGGAAGGGATACTGGAGTGATGGAGGTAGATATGTATAGGGGTAAGAAGACAGGGATACTGGAGTGATGGAGGTAGATATGTATAGGGGGAAGGTGACTATATACATGGTCAGTACCATATTTACAATGTACAGGGATACTGGAGTGATGGAAGTAGATATGTATAGGGGTAAGGAGACAGGGATACTGGAGTGATGGATGTAGATATGTATAGGGGGAAGGTGACTATATAGAGGGTCAGTACCATATTAACAATGTACAGGGATACTGGAGTGATGGAGGTAGATATGTATAGGGGTAAGGAGACAGGGATACTGGAGTGATGGATGTAGATATGTATAGGGGGAAGGTGAGTATATAGAGGGTCAGTACCATATTAACAATGTACAGGGATACTGGAGTGATGGAGGTAGATATGTATAGGGGTAAGGAGACAGGGATACTGGAGTGATGGATGTAGATATGTATAGGGGGAAGGGATACTGGAGTGATGGAGGTAGATATGTATAGGGGTAAGGTGACTATATAGAGGGTCAGTACCATATTAACAATGTACAGGGATACTGGAGTGATGGAGGTAGATATGTATAGGGGGAAGGGATACTGGAGTGATGGAGGTAGATATGTATAGGGGTAAGGTGACTATATAGGGGTCAGTACCATATTAACAATGTGCAGGGATACTGGAGTGATGGAGGTAGATATGTATAGGGGTAAGGAGACAGGGATACTGGAGTGATGGAGGTAGATATGTATAGGGGGAAGGGATACTGGAGTGATGGAGGTAGATATGTATAGGGGTAAGGTGACTATATAGAGGGTCAGTACCATATTAACAATGTACAGGGATACTGGAGTGATGGAGGTAGATATGTATAGGGGGAAGGGATACTGGAGTGATGGAGGTAGATATGTATAGGGGTAAGGTGACTATATAGGGGTCAGTACCATATTAACAATGTGCAGGGATACTGGAGTGATGGAGGTAGATATGTATAGGGGTAAGGAGACAGGGATACTGGAGTGATGGAGGTAGATATGTATAGGGGGAAGGGATACTGGAGTGATGGAGGTAGATATGTATAGGGGTAAGGTGACTATATAGAGGGTCAGTACCATATTAACAATGTACAGGGATACTGGAGTGATGGAGGTAGATATGTATAGGGGTAAGGAGACAGGGATACTGGAGTGATGGAGGTAGATATGTATAGGGGGAAGGGATACTGGAGTGATGGAGGTAGATATGTATAGGGGGAAGGGATACTGGAGTGATGGAGGTAGATATGTATAGGGGTAAGGAGACAGGGATACTGGAGTGATGGAGGTAGATATGTATAGGGGTAAGGAAACAGGGATACTGGAGTGATGGAGGTAGATGTGTATAGGGGTAAGGAGACAGGGATACTGGAGTGATGGAGGTAGATATGTATAGGGGTAAGGGGACAGGGATACTGGAGTGATGGAGGTAGATATATATAGGGGTAAGAAGACAGGGATACTGGAGTGATGGGGGTAGATATGTATAGGGGTAAGGGGACAGGGATACTGGAGTGATAGAGGTAGATAGGTATAGGGGTAAGGAGACAGGGATACGGGAGTGATGGAGGTAGATATGTATAGGGGTAAGGAAACAGGGATACTGGAGTGATGGAGGTAGATGTGTATAGGGGTAAGGAGACAGGGATACTGGAGTGATGGAGGTAGATATGTATAGGGGTAAGGAGACAGGGATACTGGAGTGATGGAGGTAGATATGTATAGGGGTAAGGAGACAAGGATACTGGAGTGATGGAGGTAGATATGTATAGGGGTAAGGAGACAGGCATACTGGAGTGATGGAGGTAGATATGTATAGGGGTAAGGAGACAGGGATACTGGAGTGATGGAGGTAGATGTGTATAGGGGTAAGGAGACAGGGATACTGGAGTGATGGAGGTAGATATGTATAGGGGTAAGAAGACAGGGATACTGGAGTGATGGAGGTAGATATGTATAGGGGTAAGGAGACAGGGATACTGGAGTGATGGAGGTAGATATGTATAGGGGTAAGGAGACAGGGATACTGGAGTGATGGAGGTAGATATGTATAGGGGTAAGGAGACAGGGATATTGGAGTGATGGAGGTAGATATGTATAGGGGTAAGGAGACAGGGATACTGGAGTGATGGAGGTAGATATGTATAGGGGTAAGGAGACAGGGATACTGGAGTGATGGAGGTAGATATGTATAGGGGGAAGGAGACAGGGATACTGGAGTGATGGAGGTAGATATGTATAGGGGTAAGGAAACAGGGATACTGGAGTGATGGAGGTAGATATGTATAGGGGTAAGGAGACAGGGATACTGGAGTGATGGAGGTAGATATGTATAGGGGTAAGGAAACAGGGATACTGGAGTGACGGAGGTAGATATGTATAGGGGTAAGGAGACAGGGATACTGGAGTGATGGAGGTAGATATGTATAGGGGTAAGTAGACAGGGATACTGGAGTGATGGAGGTAGATATGTATAGGGATAAGGAGACAGGGATACTGGAGTGATGGAGGTAGTTATGTATAGTGGTAAGGAGACAGGGATACTGGAGTGATGGAGGTAGATATGTATAGGGGTAAGGAGACAGGGATACTGGAGTGATGGAGGTAGATATGTATAGGGGTAAGGAGACAGGGATACTGGAGTGATGGAGGTGGATATGTATACGGGTAAGGAGACAGGGATACTGGAGTGATGGAGGTAGATATGTATAGGGGGAAGGGATACTGGAGTGATGGAGGTAGATATGTATAGGGGTAAGAAGACAGGGATACTGGAGTGATGGAGGTAGATATGTATAGGGGGAAGGTGACTATATACATGGTCAGTACCATATTTACAATGTACAGGGATACTGGAGTGATGGAAGTAGATATGTATAGGGGTAAGGAGACAGGGATACTGGAGTGATGGATGTAGATATGTATAGGGGGAAGGTGACTATATAGAGGGTCAGTACCATATTAACAATGTACAGGGATACTGGAGTGATGGAGGTAGATATGTATAGGGGTAAGGAGACAGGGATACTGGAGTGATGGATGTAGATATGTATAGGGGGAAGGTGAGTATATAGAGGGTCAGTACCATATTAACAATGTACAGGGATACTGGAGTGATGGAGGTAGATATGTATAGGGGTAAGGAGACAGGGATACTGGAGTGATGGATGTAGATATGTATAGGGGGAAGGGATACTGGAGTGATGGAGGTAGATATGTATAGGGGTAAGGTGACTATATAGAGGGTCAGTACCATATTAACAATGTACAGGGATACTGGAGTGATGGAGGTAGATATGTATAGGGGGAAGGGATACTGGAGTGATGGAGGTAGATATGTATAGGGGTAAGGTGACTATATAGGGGTCAGTACCATATTAACAATGTGCAGGGATACTGGAGTGATGGAGGTAGATATGTATAGGGGTAAGGAGACAGGGATACTGGAGTGATGGAGGTAGATATGTATAGGGGGAAGGGATACTGGAGTGATGGAGGTAGATATGTATAGGGGTAAGGTGACTATATAGAGGGTCAGTACCATATTAACAATGTACAGGGATACTGGAGTGATGGAGGTAGATATGTATAGGGGGAAGGGATACTGGAGTGATGGAGGTAGATATGTATAGGGGTAAGGTGACTATATAGGGGGTCAGTACCATATTAACAATGTGCAGGGATACTGGAGTGATGGAGGTAGATATGTATAGGGGTAAGGAGACAGGGATACTGGAGTGATGGAGGTAGATATGTATAGGGGGAAGGGATACTGGAGTGATGGAGGTAGATATGTATAGGGGTAAGGTGACTATATAGAGGGTCAGTACCATATTAACAATGTACAGGGATACTGGAGTGATGGAGGTAGATATGTATAGGGGTAAGGAGACAGGGATACTGGAGTGATGGAGGTAGATATGTATAGGGGGAAGGGATACTGGAGTGATGGAGGTAGATATGTATAGGGGGAAGGGATACTGGAGTGATGGAGGTAGATATGTATAGGGGTAAGGAGACAGGGATACTGGAGTGATGGAGGTAGATATGTATAGGGGGAAGGGATACTGGAGTGATGGAGGTAGATATGTATAGGGGGAAGGGAACAGGGATACTGGAGTGATGGAGGTAGATATGTATAGGGGTAAGGTGAACAGAGTAGCAGTATGTGAGTGTGTGTGTGTGTGTGTGTGTGTAGAGTCAGTATAAATGTATGTGCGTATTATGTGTGAGTGAACAGATGATGAAGTGAGTGTGTAGGGCCCTGTGAGTGTGCATAGAGAGGTCAATAAAGATACAAGGTTAACGCAGATAGTCAGTGTAGCTATTTATCAGTCTTATTGCTTGGGGATAGAAGCTGTTCAAGAGCTTGTTGGTGTCAGATTTGATGCACCGGTATTGCCTGCCGTGCGGAAGCAGAGAGAATAGTCTATGGCTTGGGTGGTTGGAGTACTTAACGTTTTTCCTGGGTCGAAGCTTTGGGAGAATCAGGAAGACAAAATAAAAGGGGTTACCTGTCATGTGACCTGTGCTCCTGGATGAGGACTCCTCAGAGTGGGACACGGTGAGAAGCCTACACACACATAAACACACACACACACATTTAACTAGAGTGGCTCTGTGGTCAATATTGCTTTACAGAAATAGATCATTTTTAGCTACATACATACATTATAAAATGGAACAAGAAGGATAGGCAAAGAAATGAAGAGGCTCCCTTTTATAGTAACAGTACCCCATTAACACATCTATGGGAGAGTGGTGGAGTCACACAGTGGGGGAGAGATTCGGGGAGGCGGAGGGTAAAGGATGAGGGTGTGGGAGGTTAGGGGTAGGGTGGCAGACACATGGGGTCAGAGTTGAATCCTATCAGGAGGTCTCACGGTCACAACACTGCTGCATCCAGCGACTCCCCCAAAAAAGAACACCACACAGCTGCTGCTTTCAGTGTGTCATACACACACACACACACACACACACTGGCCACCATCCCATTGTGATGCGGAAAGGGGGGGTGATATCAATGGCTGTAAACCTCAATAAAGATGAAGGGGTGAACTAATTAAAAACAAAAGTCACAGCCCCACTGGGTGTTAAAGCTGCTAACTTTTAAATGAGGGATATCCTGTCCTTATTAGCCAAAGCCAGGAGGGACTGAACCAAACAGACACAGAGTAAAGGAGAAATGAGGGATATCCTGTCCTTATTAGCCAAAGCCAGAAGGGACTGAACCAAACAGACACAGAGTAAAGGAGAAATGAGGGATATCCTGTCCTTATTAGCCAAAGCCAGGAGGGTCTGAACCAAACAGACACAGAGTAAAGGAGAAATTAGGGATATCCTGTCCTTATTAGCCAAAGCCAGGAGGGACTGAACCAAACAGACACAGAGTAAAGGAGAAATGAGGGATACCCTGTCCTTATTAGCCAAAGCCAGGAGGGTCTGAACCAAACAGACACAGAGTAAAGGAGAAATTAGGGATATCCTGTCCTTATTAGCCAAAGCCAGGAGGGACTGAACCAAACAGACACAGAGTAAAGGAGAAATGAGGGATATCCTGTCCTTATTAGCCAAAGCCAGGAGGGACTGAACCAAACAGACACAGAGTAAAGGAGAAATGAGGGATATCCTGTCCTTATTAGCCAAAGCCAGGAGGGTCTGAACCAAACAGACACAGAGTAAAGGAGAAATTAGGGATATCCTGTCCTTATTAGCCAAAGCCAGGAGGGACTGAACCAAACAGACACAGAGTAAAGGAGAAATGAGGGATATCCTGTCCTTATTAGCCAAAGCCAGGAGGGACTGAACCAAACAGACACAGAGTAAAGGAGAAATGAGGGATATCCTGTCCTTATTAGCCAAAGCCAGGAGGGACTGAACCAAACAGACACAGAGTAAAGGAGAAATGAGGGATATCCTGTCCTTATTAGCCAAAGCCAGGAGGGACTGAACCAAACAGACACAGAGTAAAGGAGAAATGAGGGATATCCTGTCCTTATTAGCCAAAGCCAGGAGGGACTGAACCAAACAGACACAGAGTAAAGGAGAACAATACATTGCTTATCACCTCTTCAGTTCTATATTTGAGTCTATCTCTAAAATCGTATATTTTTTATGCGGTACCTAACTTTTTCTGATATTAATACCATAGCATTGTTGCCTTTATATTATTTTTTATTTAACCTATATTTAACTAGGCAAGTCAGTTAAGAACACATTTTTATTTACAATGACGGCCTACCAAAAGTCCAAAGGCCTCCTGCGGGGACGGGGGCTGGGATTTTTTTTTAAATCGATCTATCTAAATGTATAGCTGAAAGATTAATTTGCCATTTGGGTCATTTCAAAGTGATAAAAATGAAGGTTTTACGAATTGTCAACTTTATTTACACATTTACAAGTCAGATTTATCCAGGTAATTATGAGGCATAGTCCAATTGATCATTTCTCCCCCACAAGTTCTATCTGTTCCCATGATCCATCCACGACTACAGCTGTCACGCCCTGGTGTCACGCCCTGGTGTCCTGGTGTCACGCCCTGGTGTCACGCCCTGGTGTCACGCCCTGGTGTCACGCCCTGGTGTCACGCCCTGGTGTCACGCCCTGGTGTCACGCCCTGGTGTCACGCCCTGGTGTCACGCCCTGGTGTCACGCCCTGGCCATAGAGAGGTTTTTATTCTCTATTTTGGTTAGGCCAGGGTGTGACTAGGGTGGGCATTCTAGTTTCTATATTTCTATGCAGCTCTCTATCGTTGTCTCTGATCGGGGATCATATAGAAGTTGTTCTTTTTCGTTTGGGTTTTGTGGGTAGTTGTTTTCTGTTTCGTGTCTGCACCTGACGGCAACACATCAACAATACATATATCTAGCTATATCCATCTCCTTACAAACGAGACTCATTCTAAATGAAAGTTGAGTGATACAGAATAACAGCGTAATTTAGCTGGCAAATACATGTCATAACGGTGAAAGATATTTGAGCCTGGCTGTCAGTCCATCTGTCCGTGACAGCTGAGGATGCGCAGGAGCTCAGATCTTTGAAACACTGGCGGGTGTGTTGTCCAAAAGTTGCTTTGTTATTGCTAGTTTAGAGTTTCTTAATGAAAAATGGAATTGTGGGTGATTTTCACTCATCAAGGGATTAAGAATATGTTCTTGCTTTGTTGCACCATCATTTAGACTCCTCAACAAGACCAGTGCATGCTGGACACTATGAATAATAATCACGAAAGCCAGCTCTGTCTTCTGGTAAGTGAAGCAACGCATTGCTTGCAAATGTGCATAGCCTACCGGTGGGTGATAAGGCTATAGCCACAGGAAGTAGGGATGCCCCTGAGAAATCAGCATTTTAAATCAAATAAACTGTGTTTTAATATTTGTTTCACAAAAGTAGTGCACTGGGCCAACTTTTCCAGGCAAGTGTTTGCACTGCAAGAGATCAAGCAGATAGCGGCACTGTCGTTGGACAGCAGTAGGCTGCCTTTATAGTTGTATTTGTCTATGCAAATGAGAATGACATTTTACTGCTGTTCATAGCTCACTCAACTAGTAAATCATAATTTTACAATACATTACAGTAGCCTATATGCTTGTACCCTAAAAGCGAAGGAGATCACCAGCTTCTGATACTGACTGATCAAAGGGTGGCTGGCCCTGCTGCCGCTTGAGGACTCTGATCACATTATAACGTCTTGCCTGGGTTTGTTTACATTTATCTCTTGCCTGGGTTTGTTTACATTTATCTCTTGCCTGGGTTTGTTTACATTTATCTCTTGCCTGGGTTTGTTTACATTTATCTCTTGCCTGGGTTTGTTTACATTTATCTCTTGCCTGGGTTTGTTTACATTTATCTCTTGCCTGGGTTTGTTTACATTTATCTCTTGCCTGGGTTTGTTTTGTCGCCCGACAGTTTGACATTGCATAAATATAAATGATGTAAATGAGACATACTGAGTCTGGCTTTAACCATAACCACAACCCTTACCTTAACTATTTTCAAATGTCAACTTCAATGTGGTATGGAAGTCCCAAGGATCCAAACAGAAATATACAAACAAGAGTACATAAACCTAACATATCTATTACATATCTAGATACATTTTCAATTTGTCAAAATGTTTCATGGTACGTATTCCTTTTTTGTTTTTACACTTACGGATCATTTGAAAAAAACATTTCAATTCTATCTTAAATAATGTGAAAAGGGGTTTGTTCTCCACCCACTTCATTTTACGGAGTCATTTCAAATCAAATCTTCTGACATAAGAACAGTCCCAAAATAAATGATCAAGAGTTTCTGGGTCACAACCACAAAATACACATTTGTTATCAACAGCTATTTTAAATCTGTGTATAATAAAGGTCTTTACAGGGTAGATTCTATGAATGAGTTTGTATGATACTTCTGTCACCTTATTAGATGTACGATATTTACCAGACAACAACAAAACTTTGTTCCAGTTCACTTGTCCAAGGGCTGCATTCCAGTACATTTTAGCAGAGGGAATAGTAACACATTGACATAGTTTCCTTATATACATGTTATTACATTTATAGTTTAAAATGTACATTCCTTGTAGCTGTATTGAGGCTACAAAATCCTCAACATTTGCACTTGGAGTATTGTTAAATTCTCCTGAAAGAAGAATGGCACCTTTAGGGACAGCTCTAACAACTATTTGAAACTCCTCAGGAGTGAATGTAATGTTGTGTGTTCTCATGAATTTTGGATAATCATATAGTTGTCCATCATTATCCAATAATTGTTTAACCCAGATAATGCTGCTGTCAAACCAGTTCTGGAAAAACAAAGACTTGTTTTTGTAATTTATGTCTTTATTATTTCAGATTGTAAATCTATGTGGGGAAAAATTGTTTGTATATGTATTTTCAGGTAAGACCCAGATGCAGAAGTAGCAAAAGTTTATTACTAATACAGGGGCAGGCAAAACGGTAGGTCAGGGGCAGGCAGAGGTCCAGATAGGGTTCAAAAGGTCCAGAACGGCAGGCAGTCTCAGGGTCAGGGCAGGCAGAAAGGTCAAAACTAGAAAACAGGAACTAGAACAGACAGGAGCAAGGGGAAAACCGCTGGTAGGCTCAGGGTCAGGGCAGGCAGAGGTCAATAATCCAAGGTGATGGGACAAGGTACATGGCGGTAGGCAAGCTCAGGGTCAGGGCAGGCAGAAAGGTCAAAACTAGAAAACAGGAACTAGAACAGACAGGAGCAAGGGGAAAACCGCTGGTAGATTTCACGAGACAAAACGAACTGGCAACAGACAAACAGAGAACACAGGTATAAATACACTGGGAATAATGCGAAGATGGGCAATACCTGGAGGGGGGTGGAGACAAGCACAAATACAGATGAAACAGATCAGGGTCGCCCATTTCCTCCATTATTCCCTGTGCATTTATACCTGTGTTCTCTGTTTGTCTGTTGCCAGTTCGTCTTGTCTCGTCAAGCCTACCAGCGTGTTTCCCCCTATCCCTGTTCTCTCCAGTCCCTGTTTTCTAGTTCTTCCGGTTTTGACCATTCTGCCTGCCCTGACCCTTAGCCTGCCTGCCGTTCTCTACCTTACTGACTCTGCCCTGGATTACTGACCTCTGCCTGCCCTTGACCTGTCATTTATCTGCCCCCGGTTTTGTCAATAAACTGTGATTTTAACTGTCTGCATCTGAGTCTTATCCTGAGTCGTGATAGAATACCCCTAAAACTATCCTTATTGATATGAAGTGCCATAACTTGTGTGAACAATAAAAATAAGAAATTGGGCATCCTTGTTTAATTCCGCATCTAATGTCGAATCTCTGTGATGTTCCATGGGAGCTGTTACTATTATTGTAAAGTGTCTTAATTACACTTTGAAAATATTCACAAAACCCACAAAAATCAAACCGTCTCAAAAATAAAATAATTTACAACTGTATCAAAAGCCTTGTAAAAGTACAAATAAAAAAAAGCTATCTTCCATAATGTGCTCATTGTAGTAATCAAGTAAAATACTAGTCGAATATTATTACATATATGTCTGCCCTTCATAAAACCAGACTGGGTATCATCAATGATTTGGTCAAGACCTTTTTTAAGTCTTTCTGCAAAAATGGATGCAAGTAGCTTTCCATCATTGTTCATTAATGAGATTGGTCTCCAATTATCTAACACATAGGATCTTTGTTCGATTTGGGGATAACAGAAATTAGGGTTTGTGTCATAGAAACAGGCAGGACCCCTAAATCAATTGCCTCCTTAAAAACATTAAATATAAATTCAACAATATCCTCCTGAAAATATTTATAGAATGCACTAATAAGGCCATCACTCCCTGGAGATTTGTTCTTTTTTAAACTTTATGATATATTTTTTTATTTCATTAATAGAAATAAATTCATCACAAGACATTTGGAAGACTTAATCTATTACCCTTTTTCTCCCCAATTTCGTGGTATCCAATTGTTAGTAGCTACTATCTTGTCTCATCGCTACAACTCCCGTACGGCCTCGGGAGAGACGAAGGTTGAAAGCCATGCGTCCTCCGATACACAACCTAACCAAGCACGCACTGCTTCTTAACACAGCGCACATCCAACCCGGAAGCCTGCCGCACCAATGTGTCAGAGGAAACACAGTGCACCTGGCAACCTTGGTTAGCGTGCACTGCGCCCGGCCCGCCACAGGAGTCGCTAGTGCGCGATGAGACAAGGATATCCCTACCGGCCAAACCCTCCCTAACCCGGACGACGCTTGGCTAATTGTGCGTCGCCCCACGGACCTCCCGGTCGCGGCTGGTTACGACAGAGCCTTGGGCGCGAACCCAGAGTCTCTGGTGGCACAGCTGGCGCTGCAGTACAGCGCCCTCAAACCACTGCGCCACCCGGGAGGCCCCAAAGTCCTTTTTATCAGGATATTTAGATCTACAAATATCGAATAATCCAAGACCAAGACATAGATTATTAAACTCAGGATTAACAATGCTGGATCTGTTCAGTGGGGGATATCTGTCAATCATCACATTAGATACAGAATTAAAATCTCTATGTAAGATCATTTTGATATCCTGAAATACACCTTTAACTCTAACATTTTTTAAAATGAATTTTCGCCTAAAATTACATACCCAATCTTACTGCCTGTAGTTGAGGACCTGAATCAAGAATATGCATATTCTTGATGCGATTTGAAAGGAAACACTTTGAAGTTTGTGGAAATGTGAAATTAATGTTGAAGAATATAACACATTAGATCTGGTAAAAGATAATACAAACCAAAAAACATGTTTTTTTGTTTATTTTTTTTCCATCATATTTGAAATGCAAGAGAAAGGCCATACTTTCAGATCGGAGTCTAGATATAATTTAGATTTTGGCCACCAGATGGCAGCAGGGTGTGTGCAAAGTTTCAGACTGATCCAGTGAAGAATTACATTACCGCACAATATTTTATGTCAAGTCTGCCAAGAGTTTGCCCAAATGTGCCGAATTGGTCAATTGATATATTTTCCAAGTGCATAACTACAGAAAACATACAAAAATCCTATGGTAATACATTTTTTTAAGTTTAAACACTCCCAGGAATGTCATACATGATGGATCATTAGCTTATACACTAACTTTCACACATCTAGATGGCCTGGTGGGGTGGGTGTGGAGCCAGAGACAGCAGTGGGGTCAAACTGTCGACCCCAGTTCCTACATTTGAACAAAAAATAGATTTTATCAAACAAAACTATAATTCATTTTATCTCTGGGACCCTCAGTATGACAAATCAGAGCAAGATTACTGCATGTAAGTACATTATTTACCTTCAGAGGTGAATGTATCAAACCAGTAGCCGTGATAAAAGTTTTGTTGTTGTGGACTCTCCTCAAACAATAGCATGGTATTTTTCCACTGTAATAGCTAACGTTAATTGGACCAAGAAATTAATCTTTCCGCCCACATAAGACATGACTAAGTCCTGGAAAGTTGGCTGTTGTATACAACGTCATTCTAGTCACATTAGCACACGTTAGAAACTGCCGTCCCGGTTTAGGGACACCCATCACGTAGAGGTTAATCTCTTCTTCAAATTCTCGAAATCATATCCTGTTGTTTTGTTTGTTGTTCGATGCATTTATATTCCCTAAGAAAAACATTTCACTGTTCAAATTCACTGTTAAAATTAACCAAAGTCCAGAGTGGTGAGTCTTACTACAGATGACCTTCCCTTTAAACGCACCTCTTAAAATTGCTACACCTACAGAGTGGTGATTCTTACTACTGATGACCTTCCCTTTAAACGCACCTCTTAAAACTGCTACACCTACAGAGTGGTTGTTGCCATATGATAACCAGATATTGTTACCCCATAGATTTTTTCAAAAAGCTAGATCTGAAGAACAAGCATGAGTCTCTTGTAGAAAGAAAAAGTCCACATTAAACCATTTGCAATACAACCCCTGACATTAATTGAACAACGCAAAAAAGACAAACGTCAACCAACAATCTTGTTATGCTATTATAAGCTTTCCTAAGGATATGTAACTGAAAAGAATTTCCATCCCATTATTAACAAAAAACAAATAAATACTGGTCATAAAGTAACTAATTATTCTTACTCCCACAGGGGAGAAACATTGTGTAGACCTAACAATAAGTAGTTATTCACCCATAGTTAGCGTTTAGTTTACCAGTTTTCAGGTCAGCCTTTTCTCATTCAAGTGTTTGTGTAAATTCTTTACAATAAAAGGCTGTGTTTCGCCTGTTTAGGCCTACCAGTTCTGTCCGAGTTAGACTCTGGCTCTCTCTCAAATGTTCTGATTTGTCCACATTTCTTTCCCATCGATGACCACTCTTGCACCAGCAAACTATGTTTCCCTACCTTTCGAGCTACAGCCACCATGGCCACAGTTTCTCCTGTGTCACTGAGGTCAGATTGGTTGATGAACCCCAATTTGAACCCCAATTTTTGCCTGATGAAGAACTCCCCGTTCTTCGTTCCTGGCTGGATCTGTTGGTATACTGGATGATGGTTGTCCTTGGTCTCTTGTCATTATCTTTGAGTCTTCCCAAACGATGAACGATGTCCACATTTTCCTGAAGTTTGGCTTTTGATTCAGAAATGACAACTCCACAGATGTCAACAACTCTGCATTTGATGTCCTCACCTGCCTGCTCTGGAATTTTCATGGAGCCTAGTTTTTGAGCTAGCTAGATGATCTAGTGTTGTCGCTAACTTAATAGTTTTAGAGGTGAATAACTTTCAGAAAGTAATCAATTACTTTGGTAAACAAACTAAACCATATTCATACGGGTTTTATGACCTTAGAAATGACCGAATGGTCATATTTGGGTGAGGAAATCCAATAATTCCTTCAGCTACCAAAAAAAACACATTTGCACTGACCGCCATCTTGCACGCGCCCTTGGCAAGAACCTTAATATGATGGTGACCTGATGGTGGCCCACTGGCCCTGCTGCTGATGGGTAAACACAAGGCAGTTGCTGCAGATCAGACTTTTGGGAGAAGGGTTCAACTGCAGCATGCAATTTGGGGCATTCCTGCATGTGGGCATTAGTCACTTGGGCATTCCTGAACAACAGTAAAAAGACAGGCTATATACAGTAGCGAGACTATAAAAGTAGCGAGGCTACATACAGACACCAGGTCAGGCTGATTGAGGTAGTATGGACATGTAGATATGATTAAAGTGACTATGCATATATGATGAACAGAGAGTAGCAGTAGTGTAAAAAGAGGGGCTGGGGGGTGGCACATAATGCAAATAGTCCGCGTAGCCATTTGATTACCGGTTCAGGAGTTTTATGGCTTGGCCTTTTTGTCCTAGACTCCGGTACTGCTTGCCATGCGGTAGTAGAGAGAACAGTCTATGACTGGGGTGGCTGGGGTCTTTGACAATTTTTAGGGCCTTCCTCTGACACTGCCTGGTGTAGAGGTCCTGGATGGCAGGCAGCTTAGCCCCAGTGATGTACTGGGCCGTACGAACTACCCTCTGTAGTGCCTTGTGATCAGAGGCCAAGCAATTGCCGTACCAGGCAGTGATGCAACCAGTCAGGATGCTCTCGATGTTGCAGCTGTAGAACCTTTTGAGGATCTCAGGACCGATGCCAAATCTTTTTAGTTTCCTGAGGGGGAATAGGCTTTGTCGTGCCCTCTTCACGACTGTCTTGGTGTGTTTGGACCATTCTAGTTTGTTGTTGATGTCGACACCAAGGAACTTGTAGCTCTCAACCTTCTCCACTACAGCCCCGTCGATGAGAATGGGGGCGTGCACGGTCCTCCTTTTCCTGTAGTCCACAATCATCTCCTTAGTCTTGGTTACGTTGAGGGATAGGTTGTTATTCTGGCACCACCCGGCCAGGTCTCCGACTTCCTCCCTATAGTCTGTCTCGTCGTTGTCGGTGTTCAGGCCTACCACTGTTGTGTCGTCTGCAAACTTAATGATGGTGTTGGAGTCATGCCTGGCCATGCAGTCGTGGGTGAACAGGGAGTAGAGGAAGGGACTGAGCTCACACCCCTGGGGAGCTCCAGTGTTGATGATCAGCGTGGCAGATGTGTTGCTACCTACCCTCAGCACCTGGGGGCGGCCCGTCAGGGAGTCCAGGATCCAGTTGCAGAGGGAGGTGTTTAGTCCCAGGATCCTTAGCTTAGTGATGAGCTCTGAGGGTAGTATGGTGTTGAACGCTGAGCTGTAGTCAATGAATAGCATTCTCACATAAGTGTTCCTTTTATCCAGGTGGGAAAGAGCAGTGTGGAGTGCAATAGAGATTGCATCATCTGTGGATCTGTTTGGGCGGTATGCAAATTGGAGTGGGTCTAGGGTTTCTGGGATAATGGTGTTGATGTGAGCCATTACCTACTTTTCAAATCACTTCGTGGCTACGGACGTGAGTGCTACAGGTTGGTAGTCATTTAGGCAGATTGTCTCTGTGTTCTTGGTCACAGGGACTATGGCGGTCTGCTTGAAACATGTTGGTATTACAGACTTAATCAGGGACATGTTGAAAATGTCAGTGAAGACACCTACCTGTTGGTCAGCGCATGCCCGGAGCACACGTCCTGGTAATCCGTCTGGCCCCGCAGCCTTGTGTATGTTGAACTGTTTAAAGGTCTTACTCACATCAGCTATGGAGAGCGTGATCACACAGTCATCCGGAACAGCTGATGCTCTCATGCATGCCTCAGTGCTGTTTGCCTCGAAGCGAGAATAGAAGTAATTTAGCTCGTCTGGTAGGTTCGTGTCACCGGGCAGCTCGCGGCTGTGCTTCCCTTTGTCATTTGTAATAGTTTGCAAGCCCTGCCACATAAGACGAGCGTCGGAGCCGGTGTAGAATGATTCAATCTTAGCCCTGTATTGACGCTTTGCCTGTTTGATGGTTCGTCGCAGGGCATAGCAGGATTTCTTATAAGCGTCAGCTCTACCCTTTAGCTCAGTGTGAATGTCGCCTGTAATCCATGGCTCCTGGTAGGGGTACGTACAGTCACTGTGGGGACAACGTCCTCGATGCACAATTGATAAAGCCAGTGACTGATAATGTGTACTCCTCAATGCCATCGGAAGAATCCCGGAACATGTTCCAGTCTGTGATAGCAAAACAATCCTGTAGTTTAGCATCTGCTTCATCTGACCACTTTTTTATAGACCGTGTCACTGGTGCTTCCTGTTTGAATTTTTGCTTGTAAGCAGGAATCAGGAGGAAAGAGTTGTGGTCGGATTTACCAAATGGAGGGCGAGGGAGAGCTTTGTATGCGTCTCTGTGTGTGGAGTACAGGTGATCTAGAATTGTTTTCCCACTGGTTGCACATTTAACATGTTGATGGAAATTTGGTTTAAGTTTCTCTGCATTAAAGTCTCTAGCCACTAGGAGCGCTGCCTCTGGGTGAGTGGTTTCCTGTTTGCTTATTTCCTTATACAGCTGACTGAGCGCGCTCTTAGTGCCAGCATCTGTCTGTGGTGGTAAATAAACAGCCACAAAAAGTATAGCTTAAAACTCTCTAGGCAAGTAGTGTGGCCTGCATTTAATCACAATATACTCTACTTCAGGCAAGCAAAATCTAGACTTCCTTAGATTCCAGGCTCCAGCTGTTGTTAACAAATATGCGCAGACCGCCCCCCTCGTCTTACCGGAGTGTGCTGTTCTATCTTGCCGGTGCAGCGTTTATCCCGCTAGCTGAATATCCACGTTGTCATTCAGCCACGATTCCGTGAAACATAGGATATTACAGTTTTTGATATCCTGTTGGTAGGATATTCGTGATCGTACCTCGTCTAGTTTAATTAACCATAAACTATTAACTAACATGCACCTGTGGAATGGCAATTAAGACACTAACAGCTTACAGACGGTAGGCAATTATGGTCACAATTATGAAAACTTAGGACACTAAAGAGGCCTTTCTACTGACTCTGAAATACACCAAAATAAAGATGCCCAGGGTCCCTGCTCATCTGCGTGAACATGCCATAGGCATGCTGCAAGGAGGCATGCGGACTGCAGATGTGGCCAGGGCAAAAAAATTGCAATGTCTGTACTGTGAGACGCCTAAGACAGCGCTACAGGGAGACAGGACGGACAGCTGATCGTCCTCGCAGTGGCAGACCACGTGTAACAACACCTACAGAGGATCGGTACATCCAAACATCACACCTGCGGGACAGGTACAGGATGGCAACAACAACTGCCCGAGTTACACCAGGAATGCACAATCCCTCCATCAGTGCTTAGACTGTCCGCATTAGGCTGAGAGAGGCTGGACTGAGGGTTTGTAGGCCTGTTGTAAGGCAGGTCCTCTCCAGACATCACTGGCAACAACATCGCCTATGGGCACAAACCCACCGTCGCTGGACCAGACAGGACTGGCAAAAAGTGTTCTTCACTGACGAGTTGCAGTTTTGTCTCACCAGGGGTAATGGTTGGATTCGCGTTTATCTTCGAAGGAATGAGCTTTCCACCAAATCAAATCAAATGTTATTGGTCACATACACATGGTTAGCAGATGTTAATGCGAGCGTAGCCAAATGCTTGTGCTTCTAGTTCCGACCGTGCAGTAATATCTAACAAGCAATTTAACAATTTCACAACAACTACCTTATGCACACAAGTTTAAAGGAATTAATAAGAATATGTACATATAAATATATGGATGAGCGATGGCCGAATGGCATAGGCAAGATGCAGTAGATGGTATAAAGTACAGTATATACATATGAGATGAGTAATGTAGGGTATATAAAAATTATATAAAGTGGCATTGTTTAAAGTGACTAGTGATACATTTATTACATCCAATTTTTTATTATTAAAGTGGCTAGAGATTTGAGTCAGTATGTTGGCAGCAGCCACTCAATGTTGGCTGTTTAACAGTCTGATGGCCTTGAGATAGAAGCTGTTTTTCAGTCTCTCGGTCCCAGCTTGGATGCACCTGTACTGACCTCGCCTTCTGGATGATAAGCGGGGTGAACAGGCAGTGGCTCGTGTGGTTGTTGTCCTTGATGATCTTTTTGGCCTTCCTGTGACATCCGATGGTATAGGTGTCCTGGAGGGCAGGTAGTTTGCCCCCGGTGATGCGTTGTGCAGACCTCACTACCCTCTGGAGAGCCTTACGGTTGTGGGCAGAGCAGTTTCCGTACCAGGCAGTGATACAGCCTGACAGGATGGTCTCGATTGTGCACCTGTAAAAGTTTGTGAATATTTTTTGGGATGTTGCGCCTTCTTCACCATGCTGTCTGTGTGGGTGGACCATTTCAGTTTGTCTGTGATGTGTACGCCAAGAAACTTAAAACTTTCCACCTTCTCCACTACTGTCCCGTCGATGTGGATAGGGGAGTGCTCCCGCTGCTGTTTCCTGAAGACCACGATCACCTCCTTTGTTTTGTTGATGTTGAGGGTGACGTTATTTTCCTGACACCACACTCCGAGGGATCTCACCTCCTCCCTGTAGGCAGTCTCGTCGTTGTTGGTAATTAAGCATACCACTGTAGTGTCGTCTGCAAACTTGATAATTGAGGCGTGCATGGCCACGCAATCATGGGTGAACAGGGAGTACAGGAGAGGGCTGAGAACGCTTGTGGGGCCCCTGTGTTGAGGATCAGCGGTGTGGAGATATTGTTTCCTACCCTCACCACCTGGGGGCGGCCCGTCAGAAAGTCCAGGACCCAGTTGCACAGGGCGGGGTTGAGACCCAGGGTCTTGAGCTAAATGACGAGTTTGGAGGGTACTATGGTGTTAAATGCTGAGCTGTAATCGATGAACAGCATTCTTACATAGGTATTCCTCTTGTCCAGATGGGTTAGGGCAGTGTGCAGTGTGATTGCGATTGCGTCGTCTGTGGACCTATTGGGGCGGAAAGCAAATTGGAGTGGGTCTTGTGTGTCAGGTAGGGTGGAGGTGATATGATCCTTGACTAGTCTCTCAAAGCACTTCATGATGACGGAAGTGAGTGCTACGGGGCGATAGTAATTTAGCTCAGTTACTTTAGCTTTCTCGGGTACAGGAACAACGGTGGCCCTCTTGAAGCATGTGGGAACAGCAGACTAGGATAGGGATTGATTGAATATGTCCGTAAACACTCCAGCAAGCTGGTCTGCGCATGCTCTGAGGACGCGGCTAGGGATTCCGTCTGTGCAGGCAGCCTTGCGAGGGTTAACAAGTTTAAATGTTTTACTCACATTGGCTGCGGTGAAGGAGAGCCTGCAAGTTTTGGTAGCGGGCCGTATCAGTGGCACTGTATTGTCCTCAAAGTGAGCAAAGAAGTTGTTTAGTTTGTCTGGGAGCAAGACATCCGTGTTCGCGACAGGGCTGGTTTTCTGCACTCTGGAGCGGGATCGATTTGGAGGTGGAAGGTCCGTCATGGTCTGGGGCGATCTGTCACAGCATCATCGGACTGAACTTGTTGTCATTGCAGGCAATCTCAATGCTATGCGTTACAGAGAAGACATCCTCCTACCTCATGTGGTACCCTTCCTGCAGGCTCATCCTGACATGACCCTCCAGCATGACAATGTCACCAGCCAAACTGCTCGTTCTGTGCGTGATTTCCTGCAAAACAGGAATGTCAGTGTTCTGCCATGGCCAACGAAGAGCCCGGATCTCAATCCCATTGAGCACGTCTGGTACCTGTTGGATCGGAGGGTGAGGGCTAGGGCCATTCCCCCCAGAAATGTCCGGGAACTTGCAGGTGCCTTGGTGGAAGAGTGGGGTAATATCTCACAGCAAGAACTGGCAAATCTGGTGCAGTCCATGAGAAGGAGATGCACTGCAGTGCTTAATGCAGCTGGTGGCCACACCAGATACTGACTGTTGCTTTTGATTTTGACCCCCCCACACCTTTTGTTCAGGGGCGCATTATTCCATTTCTGTTCGTCACTTGTCTGTGGAACTTGTTCAGTTTATGCTTAATTTGTTGAATCTTATGTTCATGTTTTTTTGCTGAGTTTATAAAAGCATGCCATAGTTATGGAATGCCGTTTGGGTCTTTACCTCTCAAAAAAGATACACGTAAAATAAGCTTTTAATTTGACACGTCAAATAACAAAATTGTATTATAGAATGTTGTGTGTGATTAATTTGCACGTGCAAACCAAGCGCCACCACTACTATCAGAGGCACTGTCAAAGCTGTACAAAAAGTTTGCAAACAAGCACCCACTGGCCACGAAGGATGTGTTTACAATACCGTGTTGGTAATAAAGGCATTATTTGTTCGACCGCAACTTATTTGCTATTTAGCTAGCTTTAGCCTAGTTAGCACCAATACAACTTATCGTTTTGATGTGTTTTTTGGGGAAGAACATTGTTTGCATCAAATCCATCAGCTAGTTCACTTTTTTATGACCAACACTGTCCAGAGCTTGGGGAAGACAGCACTGTCCAGAGCTTGGGGAGGCAGCACTGTCCAGAGATTGGGGAGGCAGCACTGTCCAGAGATTGGGGAAGGCAGCACTGTCCAGAGATTGGGGAGGCAGCACTGTCCAGAGATTGGGGAAGGCAGCACTGTCCAGAGATTGGGGAAGGGAGCACTGTCCAGAGATTGGGGAAGGCAGCACTGTCCAGAGTTTGGGGAACGGAGCACTGTCCAGAGATTGGGGAAGGCAGCACTGTCCAGAGATTGGGGAAGGCAGCACTGTCCAGAGCTAGGGGAAAACAGCACTGTCCAGAGCTTGGGGAAGACAGCACTGTCCACAAATTGGGGAAGGCAGCACTGTCCAGAGATTGGGGAAGACAGCACTGTTCAGAGATTGGGGAAGACAGCACTGTCCACAAATTGGGGAAGGCAGCACTGTCCAGAGATTGGGGAAGACAGCACTGTCCAGAGCTTGGGGAAGACAGCACTGTCCAGAGCTTGGGGAGGCAGCACTGTCCAGAGATTGGGGAAGGCAGCATTGTCCAGAGATTGGGGAAGGCGGCACTGTACAGAGATTGGGGAAGACAGCACTGTCCAGAGATTGGGGAAGGCAGCACTGTCCAGAGATTGGGGAAGACAGCACTGTCCAGAGATTGGGGAAGGGAGCACTGTCCAGGGATTGGGGAAGGCAGCACTGTACAGAGATTGGGGAAGGGAGCACTGTCCAGGGATTGGGGAAGGCAGCACTGTCCAGAGATTGGGGAAGGGAGCACTGTCCAGAGATTGGGGTAGGCAGCACTGTCCAGAGATTGGGGAAGGGAGCACTGTCCAGGGATTGGGGAAGGCAGCACTGTACAGAGATTGGGGAAGACAGCACTGTCCAGAGCTTGGGGAGGCAGCACTGTCCAGAGATTGGGGAAGGCAGCACTGTCCAGAGATTGGGGAAGGCAGCACTGTACAGAGATTGGGGAAGACAGCACTGTCCAGAGATTGGGGAAGACAGCACTGTTCAGAGATTGGGGAAGACAGCACTGTCCACAAATTGGGGAAGGCAGCACTGTCCAGAGATTGGGGAAGACAGCACTGTCCAGAGCTTGGGGAAGACAGCACTGTCCAGAGCTTGGGGAGGCAGCACTGTCCAGAGATTGGGGAAGGCAGCACTGTCCAGAGATTGGGGAAGACAGCACTGTTCAGAGATTGGGGAAGACAGCACTGTCCACAAATTGGGGAAGGCAGCACTGTCCAGAGATTGGGGAAGACAGCACTGTCCAGAGCTTGGGGAAGACAGCACTGTCCAGAGCTTGGGGAGGCAGCACTGTCCAGAGATTGGGGAAGGCAGCATTGTCCAGAGATTGGGGAAGGCGGCACTGTACAGAGATTGGGGAAGACAGCACTGTCCAGAGATTGGGGAAGGCAGCACTGTCCAGAGATTGGGGAAGACAGCACTGTCCAGAGATTGGGGAAGGGAGCACTGTCCAGGGATTGGGGAAGGCAGCACTGTACAGAGATTGGGAAGGGAGCACTGTCCAGTGATTGGGGAAGGCAGCACTGTCCAGAGATTGGGGAAGGGAGCACTGTCCAGAGATTGGGGTAGGCAGCACTGTCCAGAGATTGGGGAAGGGAGCACTGTCCAGGGATTGGGGAAGGCAGCACTGTACAGAGATTGGGGAAGACAGCACTGTCCAGAGCTTGGGGAGGCAGCACTGTCCAGAGATTGGGGAAGGCAGCACTGTCCAGAGATTGGGGAAGGCAGCACTGTACAGAGATTGGGGAAGACAGCACTGTCCAGAGATTGGGGAAGACAGCACTGTTCAGAGATTGGGGAAGACAGCACTGTCCACAAATTGGGGAAGGCAGCACTGTCCAGAGATTGGGGAAGACAGCACTGTCCAGAGCTTGGGGAAGACAGCACTGTCCAGAGCTTGGGGAGGCAGCACTGTCCAGAGATTGGGGAAGGCAGCACTGTCCAGAGATTGGGGAAGGCAGCACTGTACAGAGATTGGGGAAGGGAGCACTGTCCAGGGATTGGGGAAGGCAGCACTGTCCAGAGATTGGGGAAGGGAGCACTGTCCAGAGATTGGGGTAGGCAGCACTGTCCAGAGATTGGGGAAGGGAGCACTGTCCAGGGATTGGGGAAGGCAGCACTGTACAGAGATTGGGGAAGGCAGCACTGTCCAGAGATTGGGGAAGACAGCACTGTCCAGAGATTGGGGAAGACAGCACTGTCCAGAGATTGGGGAAGGGAGCACTGTCCAGAGATTGGGGAAGACAGCACTGTCCAGAGATTGGGGAAGACAGCACTGTCCAGAGATTGGGGAAGACAGCACTGTCCAGAGATTGGGGAAGGAAGCACTGTCCAGAGATTGGGGAAGACAGCACTGTCCAGAGCTTGGGGAAGACAGCACTGTCCAGAGCTTGGGGAGGCAGCACTGTCCAGAGATTGGGGAAGGCAGCATTGTCCAGAGATTGGGGAAGGCGGCACTGTACAGAGATTGGGGAAGACAGCACTGTCCAGAGATTGGGGAAGGCAGCACTGTCCAGAGATTGGGGAAGACAGCACTGTCCAGAGATTGGGGAAGGGAGCACTGTCCAGGGATTGGGGAAGGCAGCACTGTACAGAGATTGGGGAAGGGAGCACTGTCCAGGGATTGGGGAAGGCAGCACTGTCCAGAGATTGGGGAAGGGAGCACTGTCCAGAGATTGGGGTAGGCAGCACTGTCCAGAGATTGGGGAAGGGAGCACTGTCCAGGGATTGGGGAAGGCAGCACTGTACAGAGATTGGGAAGACAGCACTGTCCAGAGCTTGGGGAGGCAGCACTGTCCAGAGATTGGGGAAGGCAGCACTGTCCAGAGATTGGGGAAGGCAGCACTGTACAGAGATTGGGGAAGACAGCACTGTCCAGAGATTGGGGAAGACAGCACTGTTCAGAGATTGGGGAAGACAGCACTGTCCACAAATTGGGGAAGGCAGCACTGTCCAGAGATTGGGGAAGACAGCACTGTCCAGAGCTTGGGGAAGACAGCACTGTCCAGAGCTTGGGGAGGCAGCACTGTCCAGAGATTGGGGAAGGCAGCACTGTCCAGAGATTGGGGAAGACAGCACTGTTCAGAGATTGGGGAAGACAGCACTGTCCACAAATTGGGGAAGGCAGCACTGTCCAGAGATTGGGGAAGACAGCACTGTCCAGAGCTTGGGGAAGACAGCACTGTCCAGAGCTTGGGGAGGCAGCACTGTCCAGAGATTGGGGAAGGCAGCATTGTCCAGAGATTGGGGAAGGCGGCACTGTACAGAGATTGGGGAAGACAGCACTGTCCAGAGATTGGGGAAGGCAGCACTGTCCAGAGATTGGGGAAGACAGCACTGTCCAGAGATTGGGGAAGGGAGCACTGTCCAGGGATTGGGGAAGGCAGCACTGTACAGAGATTGGGGAAGGGAGCACTGTCCAGTGATTGGGGAAGGCAGCACTGTCCAGAGATTGGGGAAGGGAGCACTGTCCAGAGATTGGGGTAGGCAGCACTGTCCAGAGATTGGGGAAGGGAGCACTGTCCAGGGATTGGGGAAGGCAGCACTGTACAGAGATTGGGGAAGACAGCACTGTCCAGAGCTTGGGGAGGCAGCACTGTCCAGAGATTGGGGAAGGCAGCACTGTCCAGAGATTGGGGAAGGCAGCACTGTACAGAGATTGGGGAAGACAGCACTGTCCAGAGATTGGGGAAGACAGCACTGTTCAGAGATTGGGGAAGACAGCACTGTCCACAAATTGGGGAAGGCAGCACTGTCCAGAGATTGGGGAAGACAGCACTGTCCAGAGCTTGGGGAAGACAGCACTGTCCAGAGCTTGGGGAGGCAGCACTGTCCAGAGATTGGGGAAGGCAGCACTGTCCAGAGATTGGGGAAGGCAGCACTGTACAGAGATTGGGGAAGGGAGCACTGTCCAGGGATTGGGGAAGGCAGCACTGTCCAGAGATTGGGGAAGGGAGCACTGTCCAGAGATTGGGGTAGGCAGCACTGTCCAGAGATTGGGGAAGGGAGCACTGTCCAGGGATTGGGGAAGGCAGCACTGTACAGAGATTGGGGAAGGCAGCACTGTCCAGAGATTGGGGAAGACAGCACTGTCCAGAGATTGGGGAAGACAGCACTGTCCAGAGATTGGGGAAGGGAGCACTGTCCAGAGATTGGGGAAGACAGCACTGTCCAGAGATTGGGGAAGACAGCACTGTCCAGAGATTGGGGAAGACAGCACTGTCCAGAGATTGGGGAAGGAAGCACTGTCCAGAGATTGGGGAAGAGAGCACTGTCCAGAGATTGGGGAAGGGAGCACTGTCCAGAGATTGGGGAAGGGAGCACTGTCCAGAGATTGGGGAAGGCAGCACTGTCCAGAGATTGGGGAAGGGAGCACTGTCCAGAGATTGGGGAAGGGAGCACTGTCCAGAGATTGGGGAAGGCAGCACTGTCCAGAGATTGGGGAAGGGAGCGAGCACTGTCCAGAGATTGGGGAAGACAGCACTGTCCAGAGATTGGGGAAGACAGCACTGTCCAGAGATTGGGGAAGACAGCACTGTCCAGAGATTGGGGAAGGCAGCACTGTCCAGAGATTGGGGAAGGGAGCACTGTCCAGGGATTGGGGAAGGGAGCACTGTCCAGAGATTGGGGAAGACAGCACTGTCCAGAGATTGGGGAAGGCAGCACTGTCCAGAGATTGGGGAAGGGAGCACTGTCCAGGGATTGGGGAAGGGAGCACTGTCCAGAGATAGGGGAAGGGAGCACTTTCCAGAGATTGGGGAAGACAGCACTGTCCAGAGATTGGGGAAGGCAGCACTGTCCAGAGATTGGGGAAGGGAGCACTGTCCAGGGATTGGGGAAGGGAGAACTGTCCAGAGCTTGGGGAAGGGAGCACTGTCCAGAGCTTGGGGAAGGGCAGGTGCGAGAGACAACTTTACCAGCATCATAGCAATACTTATCAATTAATAATTGTGACATTGAAATACAAGTGATAGTGTAATCAATGTGTAATAACTACGTAAAAAATATATGTGACGTGCAGTCATATGCAGGTTCTTATTGGTCAACAAGCTTATTTGACACGTCAAATGGTGTTATTTGACAGTTGACTTGTATTTTTTGACATGTAAAGACTCAAAAGGCGTTCCATACATAGCATCCAAAGGTTGACTCTATTGCACACTTCAAGGTGTCACGTGACTGGCAGGCTGAGATCGTCAATTCCCTTGGTCAGACGTTGCGTGCATCAACCAATGGTTGCGTGACACGTTTCAACTGTTTCATCGACTGACAGATTGCTATAACATATGATGTGGATTGCTGATATTTAAAATATCTATACAGGTGTTGTAAGATCTGGCAGGCATCGGCAACTCCTGGGCAGAGGAATGCGCCAACAGCCATCTGTCCAACATCAAACGATGTATGAGTAAGTAAATGTATCGAAAACCGTCCAAATCCTCTTCAGGTACTTGGCTTTCTAAATTACTTATCTTTTTTTGTGTACTATGATGCGCTTTGAGATTAGTTGAAAAGCTGTATATAAATTGAATGAATTATTATTAAATAAATATTACATGGCCTAATTAATGGCCTAAATTGCATAGGCCATAGCTTGGACACGCGAGTTTATGACAGGGTGTTCTTATTTCTACAAAATATTATCTCCACATAATGATCCCAATATTAAATGTACATGTAAATATACACGCCAGAAAATGTTGGTCGGTTTGTAAATGTTTAGGAGATCATGCAAATCTGCTGTCAACACCATAATAATAAAGGCCTTGTAGGCTATGTAAATCGCGCGGATAAATTATCGCAAGCTGGTTATTGTTGAGAACATAATTCCAGTTGATATTTTCGATTTTACCCTCAACGACTATTGTAATTGTGAAACCACCACCTTGGAAATTAAACCTTTATTCCGATAACAATAATATTAGACTGCATGCTATTCAATCATGCCACCATTCACATTCTCAAGCCCGAATCATAGAACGAGATTTTTACCTTTCAGACTCGCTCCAGGTCTGTTCTGGCAACGAGGTCCAATCCATATATTCCGTCAGTTAAAGGGTAACCTTGCGGGGAAACCCGAGCACATCATCCTGCCATTAAAGGTTTCGATAGAAACACGACATGTCTGTGATGGGTTCTTCAACCATTACTGCGTTTGGAAGAGGCTGCACGCCTTGAAATGTGCCAAGGAGGCGGCGGGGGTGTATTGTCATACACACGACCCTCTACACCCCTCCTCCAGCTCAACATAAAAGTCGCAGTGTTGCCTCGAATGTTTCTAAAGTGTCTATGGGGTTTAGGAGAATAGGATGTTTTAGATAGAATGTCTTGACAACAAGAATTTTCAGAATGGAATACATATTTTTGAATGTGTAGATACAGTCAGTGGCGACCCGTCATTCAGGGCAGGTGGGGGTTAGCTAAAAATACATATATATTTTTGTTGTTGCCTGTTTTGCATGTTATTTTGGAAATAATAATTGTCACATATCTGTTTGCAAACAATGTAAATAATAATAATAATTGAGTTAATAAAGCTGCATACAAGCATGTTCTCTTTTTTGCTTTCTTGAGTAAGGCAGCTCCAAAATGCAGGTGTTTCAGTCGAGCTCAATGCTTTCTGTGGTGGTGGGGCAGCCAGCAGAAAATACGGAGTGTAGGGGAGGGTAATGTTCTCTGGTTGCGCTGTGATTGGCTCAGTGTTCAGTCACTCATGGGGACACTACCTCAGCAAAATCTACCTGGAGAGCTGAAAATTCAAACCCCTTCGGGGCTGCCATAGATTTACATTAGAAGTGCCCATCAAAAAAAGGCTCAAGGTCATTGGCCACAGATAAAATTATGTCAAATTACATCTACCGTAGCGTTGATTGGATTGATCATGTCAATATCATACAGTACTTTTAAAATCTTAGCTAGCAAGCTAGCACTCATCATCACGAATCAAGTCAACAATCTACTGGTAAATCTTTTTTAATCCTCGTTAGATGAAGATTAATCATTTAGAGAAACTACAGATACAACGTATTGCTGCTCATCGGCCATTGGACATAAACATTACACAACAAGTTGGATATCAGATATTCAACAATGAGTGATTTGGAAGGAATCAGTGGCTAACTGCAAGCATGGCAAAGCATTCACTAGCCTACTATTGAGTGGAGTGGGTGTGTGGTCCACGTCTGGGTTAAAGGGCCTCGTTTCCAAGCTTGAAATGTTAATCCAACATGACTTCTGCCACTGTCAAAACAACTGTAAACTCGGAACTGGGAAATCTCAGACTTTAGTAAATTCAAGACAACTGGGAACTCTGAAAAAACACGAGCTCCGACTATGAAAATATGTTTTGAACAGTCATCCAACTCGGAATTCCATGTCGGGAACTCAGGCCTCTTTCTAGAGCTCCAACCGGAAAAGATCACTGACGTCATGATTCAATCTTGTTGTTCCCAGTTGTATTAAAAGCACCATCAATCCAGAGAATTCCAGACTTTGATGACAAAGTTTGATGACAAAACTTGCCCACGAAGGACCACCGCGCCACCATCCTGTTCAAGTGAGCACAGCACAACAAGGTGAGTTCAAAAATGTATTGTATGCTGCTGCATAAATGATGTAATATACCAGGGAGATATGTATACTGTAGCTAAGAACGTAATACTAAGTGTATGTTGTGTAGTAAGCTGTCAGTAACCCATGTGCCTCACCTTAATAATTTGGTCTCTTTTCCCCTCATAACTTAGCCTTCTGTTTTGACTTGGTGGTGCACATGTAGCGTATAGCCTGTTTTAGAGAAATGTAATAATTTCTCTATGCTTTCATTGTTTGCATATATGCCCCCTTTATTTATCATACGGTTCTGACTTGGTGTACAGGGAGAGTACTGTAAGAACGGCCAATGTTCTGAATTCTGGTGCTGTACATTTCAAAAGTGCTGAACAAATAGTTATATTGACTACGTCCATCCTAGCTCGCTCATTAATGTCTTAATCGAAATTACAGATTGCCTCTTATCCGCTTGTCGTCCCCTTTTGGCATAGTTTGTACATCTCAATTGTTAGTAGAAACCACATTTGCTTAAGCACGTCAGCCATATCAGCTATGGTTTTTTTTAAGGCAGTAAATGAGGCTGATTGAACTGTTTCGCTGCCAGACAAGGCTCTGCTGATAGCCAGGTGTAGCAGTGGTAAGGTGTTGGGACTCTGCTATTGGGACTCTGATGTTGGGACAGTTTGTGTGCACTGTTTGTCACTGTTATAGTGGAATTAATGTATTGTTTAGTGGTGTGTTGTATAGTGGCTTTGCTGGCATGCACCTAATAACATTTTGTGGAGTTTGTCAAACCAAGATTTCCATGCTAAAATTGCCACTGGATACAGCAAGCTAACTGTATTTATGTGATGATTCACTGTTCTCTTTAGCCTGATTTTCAAAAAGGTTTAGACCAAATGTCTTACTTCAAAATTGATAGGTGAATGTAGCTCAGGTAAAAGAGAACACAGAAGACCAGGGGCAACTCGGTAACAATCCAATAGGTTTATTATGGAGTTTTGAGAAATGTGACTGTTTTACTGTTTTGTTATTGAAAAATGTGAATTATGCACATGTGTGATACAGAATAGCTTACCTGTGTTACTGTGTGCGTGAAATGATGTTGAGGTACATAATGTGTATGGTCACCTAGAATGTCATGGGTGTAAATGAGTTGTAATGTCCCTAAGAGGCACTAGATGTCCCCATAAGCTTTACGATTACAGCAACCTAGTGTGGGCGACTGTATTGTGTTTGAATACGACAATAATAACTTCAATATGTCAACCATTAGAAGTTAAAGAGTTCAACATTAAAAACATACATCAGCTGAAAAATATCTGATACAATCTTGAAACAAGCTGTAGATCTGTACAGTTTGTGTCCTTTCAAGTTTCTGTGGCTTTTGGTAATCGCAAAGGGGGTTCAGTTCAGGCTTGAAATATTGTTTTGTTTATCAGCTGTGTCACCAGAAAACTGTGATAGTGCTTTAGATGGGTCCCAGACAAGCTAAAAAAGTGTATCACATCAGTTTAAAGTCTTGTTAGAAAACTCACATGGTTTCTCTGTTTCCTCTCTATTATTTCAATTTCTAGGTCCACTCCTGTCTGGCTTCCACGTATGTCTCCATTTATGCATCTTCCCAAAAACCATGCGGGGTCCAGAATGGGGCGGGTGTGGCTCATTCAGGTTACCATTGGAGATGATCCAGATGGCAGGGGTACGTTGGTTCCCCTCCATGACCTGCTCCTTGATGTTCTCTACCTTGCAAACCTCCTTTAGCTCTGATTTGGTGTCTGGAAGCCAGTCAGCCATGAACCTAGCACGTCCTTGGCCTCACACACGTTCACCGTCACCCCTGGCTGCTCCCCGAACGGACAGGTAGTGGGGGAGGGACGTGAGGCAGAACTATGGGGTCAGGTGTTGATAAATTGACAGATGTTGCAGGTAAGCACTGTGAGGTTGATTGCATGTGTTTATAGGACTTATAGTTTTGAAATCGAAGTGTATCTAATGAAGGTAGTGTACAATATATGTGTTACTTAGAAAATGGCACTCAGATGGCATCAGACTAACTAACAACTCCAAAATTAAAGCAATTGCATGTGGAGCAGGAACCACTGACTAGCTGCATTTTGCTATTATCAAGCAGTGGGGAACCGTCATGGCCCTCTATGCAGAGAGGGCCTAAGGACAGATACAAATCTGCATATATTTTTATATATTATAACAATGAATCTTTTTTTTGCCTTAATTGTAATGGACTTCCTACAGCATTTCTTCAGTTCGTGTTGGAAAAAGAAGGGTTAATATCCAAGAGAAAAAAATATCCAATCAGAATTTTCTTTAGGAGTATCTTGGTAGTAATAATCTAGCTGGGCTCGACTCTCATTAGCTAGGCCCTCAGGCTTTGAATAGAAGGCACCAGCCAGCGTCATTGACACTGACTTCAATTAGAGCAGCATTTTGGAATGACAGTAGAATCAACCAATCACATATTGTCTTGTAATAGGTGGGACAATTGTATGATGCTTCAGGGCCCTCTAGGGCCTCAGTATATGTTACTAATTCAGAGCCAATAGCGAGCCTTATCTTGTTTTCTCACGCTGAGCCTAGCTAGCTGGCTAGCTTTTTACAGTGAGTGTGTGTAACGAGTGTATGTAATGATAGCGATGGCAACTGCAGAGAGAGTAATCAAGGATGATGTGGTGGCTAAATTGTCGGCAATGCCCTTTTCAAGACTAACTTTTAATGAAAAGTTCAATCTTGTACAGACCAGGAGACCAAATCCTGCACTGCCTGATTTGGTGCAATGAGGAAAGAGTTTTTGAAAGGCATTTTCAAGTTAATAATTATGAGCACTATCCGTGGATACTCGGCTGTGAGCTGACAAAAAAGCTTTACTGTTGGATTTGCTTACTGTTCACCATGGATAACAGCTCAACCTGGACAACTGGTTTCAAAGATTTAGCCTGTTTGACAAAGTCAGCACTTTGACACCAAAACTCAACTTCACACCTGAGAGCTACAGTGAGTTTAAAAACATTTGGGGAAACAAGAGTAGTCCTTCTTAACGAGCAGCGGCGTAATGAGACACTTGCTCACAATGATAAAGTCACAACAGGGAGATTCTAAAGAGCCTTATTCATACGGTTGGGTTTTTAGGCAAGCAAGAATTAGCATTCAGAGGAC
Source organism: Oncorhynchus nerka (assembly GCF_034236695.1). Lineage (NCBI taxonomy): Eukaryota > Metazoa > Chordata > Actinopteri > Salmoniformes > Salmonidae > Oncorhynchus > Oncorhynchus nerka. Next base: position 57,894,331 of record NC_088415.1, read on the forward strand.
ATGATGAGGGTAAAGAATCAGCTAATAAGGGAAACTACTTGGAAATACTGGATTTCTTGGCTGAGTATGACAGCACGTTAAACTGAGTATGACAGCACGTTAAACTGAGTATGACAGCACGTTAAACTGAGTATGACAGCACGTTAAACTGAGTATGACAGCACTTTAAACTGCGTATGACAGCCCTTTAAACTGCCATTTGGCTATGGCTACCGTGTTCACAGGTACTTCCAGCAAAATCCAAAATGACCTGATACACGCGGTCGTGAATGCAATGACAGATGTCATGAAGGAAGAATTGGCGAAAAACCCCTTTGTAACCATTATGGTTGACGAGACGACAGACATCAGCAATGAAGCCCAAATGTCTTATGTGTTGCGTTACGCTACCGATGGTGGTGTGAAGGAAAGTTTTTTTATTTTTATTTGAGGATGTAACTGAGGATAAACGGGCAGAAGCGGTTGCTGCCCAAATTGTCAGCTTTTTAGAGGAGTGTGAATGCACTGCCAAAGTTGTGGCACAGTGTTACGATGGGGCCGCAGTCATGGCCTCTGGTATAAACGGAGTACAAGGTGAAAGAATCTATCCCGCAAGCTCTGTTCATTCATTGCTATGTGCACTGTGTATGAAACAAGGCGGAACTCATTGAACTCTTTAGTACCTAGTGGACCGTCACGATGACTCTGACGAAGACACCGTTCACAGCGCAGATGGATGCAGGATGCACCTGACAAGCTTCGAGTTCTGCTTCCTGCTATCCGAGTTCTACTCCATATGTGTGTACTCCGACGTGCTGCGTTCTACTCCATATGTGCGTACTCCGACGTGCTGCGTTCTACTCCATATGTGCGTACTCCGACGTGCTGCGTTCTACTCCATATGTGCGTACTCCGACGTGCTGCGTTCTACTCCATATGTGCGTACTCCGACGTGCTGCGTTCTACTCCATATGTGCGTACTCCGACGTGCTGCGTTCTACTCCATATGTGCGTACTCCGACGTGCTGCGTTCTACTCCATATGTGCGTACTCCGACGTGCTGCGTTCTACTCCATATGTGCGTACTCCGGCGTGCTGCGTTCTACTCCATATGTGCGTACTCCGACGTGCTGCGTTCTACTCCATATGTGCGTACTCCGATGTGCTGCGTTCTACTCCATATGTGCGTACTCCGACGTGCTGCGTTCTACTCCATATGTGCGTACTCCGACGTGCTGCGTTCTACTCCATATGTGCGTACTCCGACGTGCTGCGTTCTACTCCATATGTGCGTACTCCGACGTGCTGCGTTCTACTCCATATGTGCGTACTCCGACGTGCTGCGTTCTACTCCATATGTGCGTACTCCGACGTGCTGCGTTCTACTCCATATGTGCGTACTCCGGCGTGCTGCGTTCTACTCCATATGTGCGTACTCCGACGTGCTGCGTTCTACTCCATATGTGCGTACTCCGACGTGCTGCGTTCTACTCCATATGTGCGTACTCCGACGTGCTGCGTTCTACTCCATATGTGCGTACTCCGACGTGCTGCGTTCTACTCCATATGTGCGTACTCCGACGTGCTGCGTTCTACTCCATATGTGCGTACTCCGACGTGCTGCGTTCTACTCCATATGTGCGTACTCCGACGTGCTGCATTCTACTCCATATGTGCGTACTCCGACGTGCTGCGTTCTACTCCATATGTGCGTACTCCGACGTGCTGCGTTCTACTCCATATGTGCGTACTCCAACGTGCTGTTTGTAATATTGCAGAACAGGGAGTTTGACATGCAGTTCTGTTTGTCCAGGGTGGACGACTTCTGCAACACCACAGAGAGGGGAAAAGGTCAATTTGATTCCATCTACGAGGACACTGAGTGAGACCGAAGTACCAAGGGGGCGCAGGACACATAAGCAAGGAGACGTCCGCGGGCAGTACAAACAGCCACACAGCGCGATTATCGACAACATTGCCACTCAGCTAAGAAACCGGTTCAATGACCATGAAAGGCTCATGTTCCTTGCCCTCCTTGACCCACAAAAGTTCCAAATATATAGGGAAACGCCAAACTTTCCAAACGCTGTGTTTCCATAGTCTCGAGTTAAGTTATGGCCCTAATTTTGGTTTGCCGCGGCTTAAAACAGATCTCATCGTTATGTGCTCAATGTCTGACTTCGAGGGTAAGAGCCCGGGTGATCTGCTCCACTTTCTCCAGCAGAAGAGACTAATTGATAGTATGCACCAAATGTATCTCCTTTCCTGTCTAGTTTTGACCATTCCAGTGTCCACTGCATCAGTAGAAAGAGCATTTTCTGCACTAAAAAGGATCAAGACATATTCCAGGAACAACACTGGATCGGCTCGACTGTCGGCCCTGGCTTTGATCTCAATCAAAAAATAACTTTAAAATCAAAAGACAAGCAACCTGCCATTTCCCATTTCATAAAGAAGGACAGGTGAATGGACTTTGAAATGATAATCATAATGGTGAGGGGACTTTTTGTTTTCATCTACAGCTTGCTTTTTGTTGCTATCTCGTTCATTTCATTTTAGGTACAATGTGTAACGTATTATTTCAGCTTTAGACCACTGGTTGTGTGGTAAAAACAGAGGTAATGACGTTACAATTGGAAGTAGTGGGTACATGACATTTCGCGTTGTGGTGCATTTTTTTTATTGTGCATGCTGGCGCTACAGTGCAACTTTTTTTTCTCTGACAGCATACACTGTACGTGGTCTTGAAACAATGTGAGTCGTTGTGTGGTTGAATTTATTCCACCACTTTTTGAGTGACTGTTTGTTTTGGCAAATGTTTCTTTGAAACGACGCAAGCGTATTTTCCTCTAACGTAGTTCCTGCTATCGATATTTGCAACCGTTGTGCTGCTTCTGTGAGCCACAGCCGAGGCTTAGGACCGTTTGAATCTGTCATCAAATAGTTGCTTCTCTTACATAGGTCTGCAAAAGAAAGGTCTCAAGTCATGCTTTGTATCCCCAGGCATCCGAGTTCTCTATCTCTATGTATGACATCAGGTCTTTTTCCTCAACTGAGGACCTAGCTCCAATAGTCACGGTTCGCCACTGTTATCAAGAAATCTGCTGGTACCTCTTAACTGGTTAGGACAGCTCATGAGGTTTCCGAAATATCTGTCGACTAGGTGTGACTCTTATGACTAAAGAGACTTCATGCATAGATGTTATTTTTACCCTTAAGAGTAGGAGTAAAATGTCTCTATTCTCAGCACTTACGACCAATGTTTTACTCTGACACGCTTTGTGGCTATGGCCCTGGTTTCATTACTCTGACACGCTTTGTGGCTATGGCCCTGGTTTCATTACTCTGACACGCTTTGTGGCTATGGCCCTGGTTACATTACTCTGACACGATTTGTGGCTATGATTTGTGGTTACCAAAAGATAACATAATAGCATTCTTACCAGGTTGTGGATCAGGTCCATGTATTAGCATTATAATGACATACTGTACCTGCCAGGTCGTGGATCAGGTCCATGTATTAGCATTATAATGACATACTGTACCTGCCAGGTCGTGGATCAGGTCCATGTATTAGCATTATAATGACATACTGTACCTGCCAGGTTGTGGATCAGGTCCATGTATTAACATGATAATGACATACCTGCCAGGTTGTGGATCAGGTTCATGTAATAACATGATAATGACATACTGTACCTGCCAGGTTATGGATCAGGTCCATGTATTAGCATTATAATGGCATACTGTACCTGCCAGGTTATGGATCAGGTCCATGTATTAACATGATAATGACATACCTGCCAGGTTGTGGATCAGGTCCATGTAATAACATTATAATGACATACCTGCCAGGTCGTGGATCAGGTCCATGTATTAGCATTATAATGACATACTGTACCTGCCGGGTTGTGGATCAGGTCCATGTATTAGCATTATAATGACATACTGTACCTGCCAGGTTGTGGATCAGGTCCATGTATTAGCATTATAATGACATACTGTACCTGCCAGGTTGTGGATCAGGTCCATGTAATAACATGATAATGACATACTGTACCTGCCAGGTTGTGGATCAGGTCCATGTATTAGCATTATAATGACATACTGTACCTGCCAGGTTGTGGATCAGGTCCATGTAATAACATGATAATGACATACTGTACCTGCCAGGTTGTGGATCAGGTCCATGTATTAGCATTATAATGGAATACTGTACCTGCCAGGTTATGGATCAGGTCCACGTATTAACATGATAATGACATACCTGCCAGGTTGTGGATCAGGTCCATGTAATAACATGATAATGACATACCTGCCAGGTTGTGGATCAGGTCCATGTAATAACATGATAATGACATACCTGCCAGGTTGTGGATCAGGTCCATGTAATACCATGATAATGACATACCAGCCTGGTTGTGGATCAGATTCTTGAAGTTTCCACATATGCTGAGCACTTGTTGGCTGCTTTTCATTCACTCTGTGGTCTAATTCATCCCAAACCATCTCAACTGGGTTGAGGTTGGGTGATTGTGGAGGCCAGGTTGTCTGACGCAGCACTCCATCACTCTCCTTCTCGGTCAAATAGCCCTTTCACAGCCTGGAGGTGTTTTGGGTCATTGTCCTGTTGAAAAAACAAATGATTGTCCCACAGATGGGATGGCGTATCGCTGCAGAATGCTGTGGCAGCCATGCTGGTTAAGTGCGCCTGAATAAATCACTGACAGTACTGACAGTGTCACCAGCAAAGTACACCCACACCATCACACCTCTTCCATGCTTCACGGTGGGAACTCATCGGATCACCTACTCTGCGTCTCACAAAGACACGGCGGATGGAACCAAAAATCACAAATTTGGACTTTGGACAGATTTTCCACTGGTCTAATGTCCATAGCTCGTGTGTCTTGGCCCAAGCAAGTCTTGTTATTATTGGTGTCCTTTAGTAGTGGTTTCTTTGCAGCAAATTGAACATGAAGGCCTGATTCACACAGTCTCCTCTGAACAGTTGATGTTGAGATGCGTCTGTAACTTGAACTCTATGACGCATTTATTTGGGCTGCAATTTCTGAGGCTGGTAAATCTAATGAACTCGGAGTCTTCCTTTCATCACGAGAGCCAGTTTCATCGTGGCGCTTGATGTTTTTTGCAACTGCACTTGAAGAACTTTCAAAGTTGTTGAAATCGTCCGGATTAACCTTAATGTTATAAAGTAATGATAGACTGTCGTTTCTCTTTGCTTATTTGAGCTGTTCTTGCCATAATATGGACTTGGTCTTTTACCAAATAGGGCTATCTTCTGTATACCACCCCTACCTTGTCACTGTACTGCAGTGCCAGCTGTGACACCAGAGACTCTGGGTTCGTGCCCAGGCTCTGCCGTAACCGGCCGCGACCGGGAGGTCCGTGTGGCGACACACAATTGGCCTAGCGTCGTCCGGGTTAGGGAGGGTTTGGCCGGTAGGGAAATCCTTGTCTCATCGCGCACCAGCGACTCCTGTGGCGGGCCGGGCACAGTGCGCACTAACCAAGGTTGCCAGGTGTACGGTGTTTCCTCCGACACATTGGTGAGGCTGGCTTCCGGGTTGGACGGCGCTCTGTTAAGAAGCAGTGCGGCTTAGTTGGGTTGTGTATCGGAGGACGCATGACTCTTAACCTTCGTCTCTCCTGAGCCCGTACGGGAGTTGTAGCGATGAGACAAGATAGTAGCTACTAAACAATTGGTTACCACGAGAACAAGGGGTCAAAAAAAAATGTAAAGACAAAAAAAAAGAACGCACACCTGTTGAATTGAAATGCATTCCAGGTGACTACCTCATGATGCTGGTTGAGAGAATGCAAAGAGTGTGTAAAGCTGTCAAAGGCAAAGGGTGGCTACTTTGAAGATTCTCAAATATAAAATATATTTCAATTTATTCAACACTTTTTTGGTTACTATATGTGTTATTTCATAATTTGATGTTTTCACTATTATCCTATAATGTAGAAAATAGTCAAACTAAAGAAAAACCCTTGAATGAGTAGGTGTGTCCAAACTTTTGACTGGTACTGTACATTTTTTCCAGGCTAGTCTTTGTTTAACCAGCTAAACAGCTGTTCTTAGTGAAAATGTTTAGAATGACCTTTCTAGCTAATAGACTACTATGTTGGAGTTTACACTCCCTCGTTCAATGATAATGTGGGGAGATCACAATAATGCAACTATCTACCAAACCTATTCATTTTAAAATGTTGATTACTTCCCCTTGCCATTGTCATTCACCTAATAAGACAAGACACATATCCCCCCCCCCCCTCAATATGCTGGGGTTGCTTGGATCACCGGTTTGGATCACCCAGGTGGCCCCTGGCCCAAAAAAAGGTTGAAGATCCCCGTTTTAGATTTATTTTCAGCTATTGGGTCCATTATTTTAGATGTACTTTCCCTCCACAATCTTTTCAATAGAGACCAGAGAGAGGAGAAAACTGCTTCTTTGATCCCAACAGGATGAAACTATTGGCCAGAATGTCCTCTTTCTCTGGGTAGAGAATGAAGTAAATAGAGGTCACAGATATACAAAGACTTTCAGTTGGGTTCATTCTTTGGCTATAGGAGGCATATAGGGTTAGACACAAACCACTCTCAATCTGTGTTTGAGGTATAGAAATGATGTGGTCGAGAAACAGAAAGAAAACTCAGAAATAACAGCGTTAGAGCCCAGCTTAATCACAAAACTGACCAGATACATTGTCCTCGTTCATTACGTTTCTGCAGCTTTATTAAGAACGGAACACAACAGCAGGACAGGAAGTCATAACACCAACAAAAAGGATTACGCCCAATCAAATATCAGAAGAACAATATGCATCATGAATCATGGCATCCTGCCCCTCACATATTGGAGCCGGGCAAAGATTGGGACTATTGACCACCGAGCAGATAACTTGGTAAAGTTTTGTCCCAGTTACGCAGTATTTCGATTTATCCTATTCCATCTAGATCAATGGGTGTGTTTTAGTTGTTATTTGAGAGGGCGATACGGAGTACATGACTGGTACATGACTGGGTCATGACTGGTACATGACTGGGTCATGACAAGGCTCAGGTATCAATCAGATACCAGTCAATAACAAACAAACTAAACACCACAGTATTTACAGTACAGAGACAGGCCATCAAAGGGTTACCTTCATTACTTTTGATTGTAAGAATGGTATATACAACAAAAAGGTATTACATTGCCTCGTTGGATTATGTCAAAACAAATCAACATACTGTATATTAACTTGCGAAGACTCCATAATAAATAGTAACATTACATGAAGAGATAGCAAATATTAAAAATGGCATGAAAGTTGAATAACAAAACAGACCTGCTATTCAGGAGTCCTAAAGAAACATAACAAATACAGTATACATACAAAAGCTCTGGGATATTTGAGACTGAAAGCTAACTAGCTCACTGGCATTAATTACATTTGTGCTTTATAAACAGAATACTAAAATGAGTTCTGAGATGTAGAACAAGCTTCAAACTTTGCAGAACACATACACTCGCATAGCATAGACACCCTGACACACACACACACACACGTCACTGTCTATGTTTAGACAGCGAGAATAGGTTATCCATACACATGCCAAGGATTTGCTGTTTCTTAGATATTAGCGACCGTGTTAGCGAGAGAACAAGTATTACTGTTGTAATGGACCTGGGGTAAACAAAATCAACAACAAAGGAACAAATCCTAACTTTACATATGTACGTGTGAACAATTCACTTTTTTTGCACTGATGTCAATAGGTCATTTGAATAAAGGTTTTTCACACATACAGTTTCTGAAGTGAGGTTTTAACCCAAAGAGACAGACTGAAATAGGTCAGGAAAATATAAACGTCAACTAGTGTCAGGGGTCCTGCACAGGGCATTATGGGAGGTGTAGTATTTGGTTCAGTAGGGGCTGTGTGCATCATTTTCCCTCTCCCTGTGTGCCTCTCCTCCATGTCTCCTGTGGTCCCTGCGCTGGCCGTGGTGGTGGTTGCGGCGGTACCGGTGGGATCGCTGAGCTGACGGAGGGGAACACAGAGGGTGCAGTGACAACATTTACCATTCTGTTTCTTATTGAGCCCATATTAGAGGGAATACACACATGTTTATGGCTGACCTGGGTGAATAAAGGTTTGTTATCCAAAAAAGGTTGCATAACACAACAAATGTGTTTTTTTTTTTTCAGAACAAAATCTGGTGCTTGTTACTCACACTTTGTGCAGATGATCTTGGGCCGGTCCCAGATGCCGTTGGCCCGGCAACGCGCAGTGGGGATGTGGCGCTGGTAGAAACCTTCAGTACACTGGTAACGCACAACAGCGTGTATGTCATAGTGGGACCGCCGACGGCCAATCAGATGGGCGTTCTCCACGGCGGGTGGGGTTCCACACAGCACTGTCAGACGGGCCGACAATAACAAAAAAGTCTGTCTTGAGCAACAAAGCAAAAGCACAAGATACTGTATGTAGCTACAGATGTAGAATCTTACTTTGATGACCCTGTTGCAGGATACATTTTGCAGGAAAAGGCTTCTGAAGTTTGTAATTTCCACTTTGAAAAATGCATCAACCCCTAAAACATTTCCATTAATTATAAAACACATAATAATTCACATTTCCTGTTGATGCAGGATTATTTTCCTGCTGTTGTTAACTTGCTCTAATTAAGATCCTACATGTTTCTGTATGGTATCTTGCTTGCAATTCCTTTCTTCTCTCCCTAGGTTGCGCTATTGCTACTGAATCCCACCTGAAGACAGTTGGCGAGATTGAGTGCTGACCAAAGGGTGGAAACTGGGTTGTTATGGAGCAGTGTCAAGTAACAGAGAGCCAAGACAGCTCCCATATTCTCCCCTCCCTCTTTCTCACTCTGCCTCTCCATCTATTTCTCTCTCCCTCTCTGCCTCTCTCTCTGCTCTGCCTCTCCATCTATTTCTCTCTCCCTCTCTGCCTCTCTCTCACTCTGCCTCTCCATCATCTATTTCTCTCTCCCTCTCGGCCTTTTTCTCACTCTGCCTCCATCTATTTCTCTCTCCCTCTCTGCCTCTCTCTCTGCTCTGCCTCTCCATCTATTTCTCTCTCCCTCTCTGCCTCTCTCTCACTCTGCCTCTCCATCTATTTCACTCTCCCTCTCTGCCTCTCTCTCTGCTCTGCCTCTCCATCTATTTCTCTCTCCCTCTCTGCCTCTCTCTCACTCTGCCTCTCCATCTATTTCTCTCTCCCTCTCTGCCTCTCTCCCTCTCTGCCTCTCCATCTATTTCTCTCTCCCTCTCTGCCTCTCTCCCTCTCCATCTATTTCTCTCTCACTCTCTGCCTCTCTCTCTGCTCTGCCTCTCCATCTATTTCTCTCTCCCTCTCTGCCTCTCTCTCACTCTGGCTCTCCATCTATTTCTCTCTCACTCTCTGCCTCTCTCGCACTCTGCCGCTCCATCTATTTCTCTCTCCCTCTCTCTTGCTCTCTGCCTCTCTCTCTGCTCGGCCTCCCTCTCTCTCACTCTGCCTCTCCATCTATTTCTCTCTCTTGCTCTCTGCCTCTCTCTCTGCTCTGCCTCTCTCTCTCTCTCTCTGTCTGTCTCGCTCTTCCACGCTCTGTATTCAAGGAGCTAGGCTTCCGGCTATCTCATATATCCTTGCTCCTGTTCTCATTCCACCGTGTCACAATTACATCAGGGTAACAAAGAGATGCATTTTGGGACTTTGGGGGCAGATCTGAGGGCAAAACAGCCACTGGTAATTTAATGCCAACTTTATACAATATGGCAAATGGTGGCTTTGTAGCCCAAGTAATTATCCGTAGGGTGAGATAAAATGGCAACAGAGAGAGATGGAGTTTTCTGTTTAGATCAACTAGGAGTTTAAAAAAAAAACATGCAATTCAGACTTCTGTGTTATCTGTTTGTTTTGAGCTTCATACACAAGCATCTCTTCCCACATTTAGATTCAATCAGTTCAAGCGTTAACTGGCGATAGCAGACACCTGCGTAGCGGATGTTTTGGCGGTGTTGGACGTGGAACTGCGTTGTAGCCGTCAAATAGGTGAGCAGCTGTGGTCATTGTCACGAAGCCACACCTGCCCCACTCCAGATAGAGGTTCAGAACAAGAAAGTGTAGGCTATATACTGTAGAAATAATTACACTCAAATTGAAAAATAATTGTATGAAATAATGAGGATTTCTATCAGCCTTATCAGCCTTATCTAGGTGTAGATTACATCTCATATTCCAGTGTTTGAATTTGTAAAGAAGGCTGCATGGGATTTCTGTTAATGTGACTCCGTGCAGCAACGGCAATGTCCGCTTTAGGTGTAATGCCGGGAGACACATGGGATTTCTGTTAATGTGACTCTATGCAGCAATGGCAATGTCCGCTTTAGGTGTAATGCAGCCAATGGCAATGTCCGCTTTAGGTGTAATGCAGCCAATGGCAATGTCCGCTTTAGGTGTAATGCAGCCAATGGCAATGTCCACTTTAGGTGTAATGCAGCCAATGGCAATGTCCGCTTTAGGTGTAATGCAGCCAATGGCAATGTCCGCTTTAGGTATAATGCCGGGAGACACTTGGGATTTCAAATCAAATCTAATCAAATTTTACTTGTCAGATGCGCCGAATACAACAAGTGTAGACCTTACCGTGAAAGGCTTACTTACAAGCCCTTAACCAACAGTGCAGTTCAAGAAATAGAGTTGAGAAATTATTTACTAAATAAACTAAAGTGAAAAAAACAACAACAAGCAAACCTCAAAAAATCGAAAAAGTAACAAGAAAATTACATAACAATAATGAGGCTATATACAGGGGGTACAGTCAATGTGCGGGGGTACAGGTTAGTCGAGGTCATTTGTAAAGTGACTATGCATAGATAATTAACAGTGAGTAGCAGCAGTGTAAAAACAAAGGGGGGGTGGGTCAATGTAAATAGTCCGGGTGGCCATTTGATTAATTGTTCAGCAGTCTTATGGCTTGGGGGTAGAAGCTGTTAAGGACCTTTTTGGTCCTAGACTTGGCACTCCGGTACCGCTTGCCGTGCGGTAGCAGAGCAAACAGTCTATGACTTGGGTGAGTTTTTGACAATTTTTTGGGCCTTCCTCTGACATCGCTGGGGCCCAGTGATGTACTGGTGCAGCTGTAAAACCTTTTGAGGATCTGAGGACCCATGCCAAATCTTTTCAGTCTCCTGAGGGGAAAAGGAGTCGTGCCCTCTTCACAACTGTCTTGGTGTGTTTGGACCATGATAGTTCGTTGGACACCAAGGAACTTGAAACTCTCGACCCGCTCAATTTCAGCCCCGTCGATGTTAATGGGGTTCTGTTCGGCCCTCCTTTTCCTATAGTCCACGATCAGCTCCTTAGTCTTGCTCACGTTGAGGGAGAGGTTGTTGTCTTGCCAGGTTTCTGACCTCCTGAACAGGGCGTACAGGAGGAGACTAAGCACGCACCCCTGAGGGGCCCCAGTGTTGAGGATCAGCTTGGCAGATGTGTTGTTGCCTACCCTTACCACCTGGGGGCAGCCTGTCATGATGTCCAGGATCCAGTTGCAGAGGGAGATGTTTAGTCCCAGGGTCTTTAGCTTAGTGATGAGGTTTGTGGGCACAATGGTGTTGAATGCTGAGCTCTAGTCAATGAACAGCATTCACACATAGGTGTTCCCTTTGTCCAGGTGGGAAAGGGCAGTGTGGAGTGCGATTTGAGATTGCGACTCTGTGGATCTGTTGGGGCGGTATGCGATTTGTAGTGGGTCTAGGGTTTCCAGCATGATTTGACAGCTCTAACGCAGTTCCCCCTCCAACACCGCCAAAACAACCGCTATGTTGATGTTGGCTAAAGCAGATCTGATTGAATCAAGCCCTTAAAAGCTGCTTGTCACACTGCTGCCTATTGAGGTTTGGCAGCCCGCGTTTTAATTGGGTTGTTTCTAGGGGAATTTCAGTGGTTTGGAAATAGCACTATCTTCTGTCTGTCGATAAGGCAAACAAAAAATGATGCATGACACTATGTCTGATGCTAGTCAATAATAACCTGTTGAACTAAATTCTAGATTGACACATTTAACCAAAGGGCCATATTTCTTCTGGCATTTTCCGTTGATAAAACTGTCATTATGCTCTTACACTCAGGGCTGATGTGAAGTTTGTGCGTTTCACTGCCAGACATTCTATTGACAAAACAGAACAGTCGCCAAGGGGATACAAGGCTTTGTAGAGGAAAATGAAGGCTGTGGAACGTAATATGAAACAGTATTTCCAAAATCGTTATTTGCCGTGATGACTCAACTAAAGCCAAATGAACATAACATCCTGTTTCTAGGCACAGCCCAGTCTATTAGGATCCCGCCGTTTCTAAAACCCTTACGGAGGACGTTATTGCCATGCAAATGCATCATTGTTGTTTTACCTGTGCCTTTCTTGCAGACGTAGGGCAGGTTATAGTTGCAGGGCACATCGTTCCACTTGCCGTCCTCATGGGCGATGGTCACCACACAATCCTCTCCGCCCGCGAAGAAGTTATCAGGCTGGCTCTCTCGCCAGTTCTCATATACCTACACAATACCACACAATTATGTTACGTTGTAATCATTTTCTATTATACTGTAGTCATGCTAAATTGGCTTTGAATCTGTTATAAACTAATAATCACCCAGTTATACATCTGTAGTTACACTTTACACATATTATTCCAATTGTGAGGATCAAGTACAGGTATAAATCACATATATTCACAAACTGAGCACAATATGACATATTATTGACAGGGAGGAATATCAAATCTCACCAGGTCATTGACATCAGTCCATTGGAAGTCCTCCTCTACGGTGCGATCATTCAGGCCAATCCAGGCGTTATCATGGCCCAGCCCATTGATGAACTCCTGCTCTGTGACTGAGGTGATACTACTAAGATGGGAGCTGTGCACTCTGCAGTCCTTCTCTGCATCCTCCCAGGTGTGTCTGTGAGAGAAGTACCTGAAGTGGAGAAACAGGTAGATGTCATTTCAGTAGAATAACATAGGATATATTATTGTTATTGTGTTGAGAGGTATTTCATAGCCCTGTTTACACCCCGTTGTAACCTCTGTACAGTGCATTCGGAAAGTACTCAGACCCCTTGACTTTTTCCAACATTTTGTTACGTTGCCTTATTCTAAATCGTCATAATGACAAAGCAAAAATATATTTTTTAAACATTTTTGCAAATGTACACTACCGGCCAAAGGTTTTGGAATAACGTTCTCATTCCAGGGTTTTTATTTATTTAGACTATTTTTTACATTGTAGAATAGTAGTGAAGACATAAACTATGAAATAACACATTTGGAATCATGTAGTAACCAAAAATGTGTTCAACAAATTGAAATATATTTTATATTTGAGATTCTTCAAATAGCCACATTTTTCTTTGATGACAGCTTTGCACACTCTTGGCATTCTCTCAAATAGCTTCATAGAGGTAGTCACCTGAAATGCATTTAAATGAACAGGTGTGCCTTGTTAAAAGTTAATTTGTGGAATTTATTTCCTTAATGCGTTAGAGCCAATCAGTTGTGTTGTGACTAGGTAGCGGGGGTACACAGAAGATATCCTTATTTGGTAAAAGACCAAGTCCATAGTATGGCAAGAACAGCTCAAATAAGCAAAGAGAAATTACCGTCCATCATTATTTTCAGACATGAAGGTCAGTCAATACGGAAATTTCAAAAACTTTGAATGTTTCTTCAAGTGCAGTCGCAAAAACCATTAATCGCTATGATGAATGCACTGTCTCATGAGGACCGCCACAGGAAAGGAAGACCCAGAGTTACCTCTGCTGCAGAGGATAAGTTCATTACAGTTAACTGCACCTCAGATTGCAGCCCAAATAAATGCTTCACAGAGTAACTGACACATCTCAACATCAACCTGTTCAGAGGAGACTGCGTGAATCAGGCCTTCATGGTCAAAATGCTGCAAAGAAACCACTACTAAAGGACACTAATAAGAAGAAGAGACTTGCTTGGGCCAAGAAACACAAGCAATGGACATTAGACCGTTGGATATCTGTCCTTTGGTCTTATGAGTCCAAATTTGAGATTTTTGGTTCCAATTGCCATGTCTTTGTGAGACGCGGTGTGGGTGAACGGATGATCTCTACATATCTATTTCCCACCGTGAAGCATGGAGGAGGAGGTGTTATGGTGTGGGGGTGCTTTGCTGGTGATACTGTCAGTGATTTATTTAGAATTCAAGGCACACTTAACCAGCATGGCTACCACAGCATTCTGCAGCGATACGCCATCCCACCTGGTTTGGGCTTAGTGGGACTGTCCTTTGTTTTTCAACAGGACAATGACCCAACACACCTCCAGGCTGTGTAAGGGCTATTTGACCAAGAAGGAGGGTAATGGAGTGCTGCATCAGATGACCTGGCCTCCACAATCACCCAACCTCAACCAAATTGAGATTGTTTGGGATGAGCTCTACTGACAATTTCTTCAACCTCATGGCTTGGTTTTTGCTCTGATATGCACTGTCAACTGTGGGACCTAATATAGACTGGTGTATCAAATTATGTCCAATCAAGTGAAATTACCACAGGTGGACTCCAATCAAGTTGTAGAAACATCTCAAGGATGATCAATGGAAACAGGATGCATAAGGTCTGAATACTTATGTAAATAAGGTATGTTTTTAAAATAAAATTGACAAACATTTCTAAAAATCAGGTTTTTTCTTTGTCATTATGGTGTGTTGTGTGTAGATTGCTGAGGAAAAAATTATCAATTTTAGAATAAGGCTGTAACATAACAAAATGTGGAAAAAGTCAAGGGGTCTCTACACTTTTCCGAAGGCACTGTATATGATACTGTTTGATTTGCGATGAATGTTTAGATGCAAAGTGTGTAGAACGGTATTATTTTCACACGCACCTGTAGCAGTGGCCATGGAACTTCCTCCATCCATGTTCACAGCTCTCAACGTCTAAGAGTAGAGGGAGAAAGGAGACAGGTGGAGGGATGGATGGAGGGAGAGGCGAGAGAGGTAAGTGTGTGGAAGATGGGAGACAGATAAAGGAGGCAAGGAAGAGAGAAAGATTGAGGGAAAGAGAGATGAAAAGAGGGACAGTGACAGAGAAAAGAAGAGCGAGAGGTGGATCAAAAGGAGAGAAGATTATTCTATATACCCTTTCAACCTTCCATCCAGTATTGTACCTCTCAGGACCTGCAAGGACACATATTAATGGTGTTAAGATCCTGTGAGAGTGAATGAAACACTAAACCTACAATCATGGATCCTGCATTTCCATTCTCAGCACACCTTTTTCTGCATAGGCAGGACTCATTATTGTGCATTACGAGGACTCATTAATAACTAAGGGTTATGTATTCATTCATCCTCATTGCTATTAGTGTTTCTGCACACACGGGGGAGTACAAATGAGGAGTTGTGGGCGGCTGTCTGACTCTGAAGCCAGCGAGGTGTGTGCGTGTCTGCGCTCGTTTCAGTGTGTGTGCGTGTGTTTCGGTGTACATATATCAGGCAGCTCTCTGCAGCACAGTGACAGGTACAGATATAATGCCTGATAGCCAGTGAGTGATACTCCAGGGGTGCCAAGGTGAATGGCAAGGCACTGGAGCGACGAACTGCCCTTGCTGTCTCTGCCTGTCCAGCACCCCTCTCTCCACTGGGATTCTCTGCCTCTGACCCTATTACTATTAAGGGGACTGAGTCACTGGCTTACTAGTGCTCTTCCATGCCGTCCCTAGGAGACGTGATCTTCCTGTCCGATTTTGTACCACCTCGGGCTTGTGCGGTGGAGGAGATCTTCGTGGGCTATACTCAGCCTTGTCTCAGGGTACTACGTTGGTGGTCTGTTGATATCTCTCTAGTGGTGGGGCTGTGCATTGGCAAAGTGGGTGGGGTTATATCCTGCCTGGTTGGTCCTGTCCGTGGGTATCGTCGGACGGGGCCACAGTGTCCCCCCTACCCACCCCATGTCTCAGTTTCCAGTATCTATGCTGCAATAGTCTATGTACCGGGGGACTAGGGTCAGTCTGTTGTATCTGGTGTAATTCTCCTGTCTTATCTGGTGTCATTTGTGAATTTAAGTATGATCCCTCCAATTCTCTCTCTCTCTCTCCCAGCCCTAGGACCATGCCTCAGGACTATCTGGCCTGATGACTCCTGGCTGTCCCCAGTCCACCTGGTCGTGCTGCTGCTCCAGTTTCAACTGTTCTTCCTGCGGCTAGGGAACCCTGACCTGTTCAACGGATGTGCTACCTTGTCCCCGACCTGCTGTTTTCAACCTTCTCCTCCTCTCTACCGCACCTGCTGTCTATACCTCTTAATGATCGGCTATGAAAGGCCAACTAACATTTACTCCTGAGGTACTTAAAAAATTAAAATAAAATCACCTTTATTTAACCAGGTAGGCTAGTTGAGAACAAGTTCTCATTTACAACTTCGACCTGGCCAAGATAAAGCAAAGCATCATTGAAGGAAGCTCAGGGGCGAGGTAAAATAGACAGATGAGGAACACAAACAACAACACAGAGTTACACATGGAATAAACAAACATACAGTCAATAACACAATAGAAAAAAGTCTATATACAGTGTGTGTAAATGAGGTAAGATAAGGGAGGTAAGACAATAAATAGGCCACAGTGGCGAGATAATTACAATTTAGCAATTAAACACTGGCATGATAGATGTGCAGAAGATGAATGTGCAAGTAGAGATACTGGGGTGCAGAGGAGCAAAACAAATAAATAACAGTATGGGGATGAGGTAGTTGGATGGGTTATTTACAGATGGGCTATGTACAATTGCAGTGATCTGTGAGCTGCTCTGACAGCTGGTGCTTAAAGTTAGTGAGGGAGATATGAGTCTCCAGCTTCAGTGATGTTTGCAATTCAATCCAGTCATTGGCAGCAGAGAACTGGAAGGAAAGGCGGCCAAAGGAGGATTTAGCTTTGGGGGTGACCAGTGAAATATACCTGCTGGAGCGCGTGCTACAGGTGGGTGCTGCTATGGTGACTAGTGAGCTGAGATAAGGTGGGGCTTTACCTAGCAAAGACTTATAGATGATCTGGAGCCAGTGGGTTTGGCGACGAATATGAAGCGAGAACAAGCCAACGAGAGCATACAGGTCGCAGTGGTGGGTTGTATATGAGTCTTTGGTAACAAAACAGATGGCACTGTGATAGACTGCATCCAATTTGCTAAGTAGCGTGTTGGAGGCTATTTTGTAAATGACATCGCCGGAGTCAATCGGATCGGTAGGATAGTCAGTTTTACGAGGGTATGTTTGGCAGCATGAGTGAAGGATGCTTTGTTGCGAAATAGGAAGCATATTCTAGATAAAATTTTGGATTGGAGATGCTTAATGTGAGTCTGGAAGGAGAGTTTACAGTCTAACCAGACACCTAGGTATTTGTAGTCGTCCACATATTCTAAATCCGAACCGTCCAGAGTAGTGATGCTGGACGGGTGGACAGGTATGGGCAGCGATCGGTTGATTTAATTTTACTTGCACTCACAGTTTTTCTCAATTGCTAAAACACTAAAACCCATTGGCTGAACAAAGTTCTCAGTTGCCTGGACTCATTTAGCTAATGATGCAGTCTGTTGTCAATACCTTAAACCATTTCACGTGGTAAAACACCATTTGCAGATCTCACTTAGTCTTTTCAGCAAAACTCTAAACACATTCTCATTCTCAAAACACATTCTGCACTCTAATGCACATGTCATCCATACTGGTAAACACAAGTGGCAACAATCAAATACAAATAGAGAACACATGTCATTGTTTGAAGACAACCACTCAAAATTGATTTAACCTGTTTCAAATGATGCGACACAACCAATATAAGCCAGTTCAGAGAGCAAACAGGATGCTGAAGGTGGGAAGGAGAAAGTCTGAGAATGGATAGAAGAAACAATGTGAGAGGATGAGGACGAGTGCGTATTGCGAGGTGGGCGACGAGGAGGAGGAGGGCAAGACAGACGAAGAGGAAGACATTTACATTACATTTACATTTAAGTCATTTAGCAGACGCTCTTATCCAGAGCGACTTACAAATTGGTGCTTTCACCTTATGACATCCAGTGGAACAGCCACTTTACAATAGTGCATCTAGGTCTTTTAAGGGGGGGGAGGGGGGAGGGGGGGTGAGAAGGATTACTTTATCCTATCCTAGGTATTCCTTAAAAAGGTGGGGTTTCAGGTGTCTCTGGAAGGTGGTGATTGACTCCGCTGTCCTGGCGTCGTGAGGGAGTTTGTTCCACCATTGGGGGGCCAGAGCAGCGAACAGTTTTGACTGGGCTGAGCGGGAACTGTACTTCCTCAGTGGTAGGGAGGCGAGCAGGCCAGAGGTGGATGAATGCAGTGCCCTTGTTTGGGTGTAGGGCCTGATCAGAGCCTGGAGGTACTGAGGTGCCGTTCCCCTCACAGCTCCGTAGGCAAGCACCATGGTCTTGTAGCGGATGCGAGCCTCAACTGGAAGCCAGTGGAGAGAGCGGAGGAGCGGGGTGACGTGAGAGAACTTGGGAAGGTTGAACACCAGACGGGCTGCGGCGTTCTGGATGAGTTGTAGAGGTTTAATGGCACAGGCAGGGAGCCCAGCCAACAGCGAGTTGCAGTAATCCAGACGGGAAATGACAAGTGCCTGGATTAGGACCTGCGCCGCTTCCTGTGTGAGGCAGGGTCGTACTCTGCGGATGTTGTAGAGCATGAACCTACAGGAACGGGCCACCGCCTTGATGTTATTTGAGAACGACAGGGTGTTGTCCAGGATCACGCCAAGGTTCTTAGCGCTCTGGGACGAGGACACAATGGAGTTGTCAACCGTGATGGCGAGATCATGGAACGGGCAGTCCTTCCCGGGAGGAAGAGCAGCTCCGTCTTGCCGAGGTTCAGCTTGAGGTGATGATCCGTCATCCACACTGATATGTCTGCCAGACATGCAGAGATGCGATTCGCCACCTGGTCGTCAGAAGGGGGAAAGGAGAAGATTAATTGTGTGTCGTCTGCATAGCAATGATAGGAGAGACCATGTGAGGTTATGACAGAGCCAAGTGACTTGGTGTATAGCGAGAATAGGAGAGGGCCTAGAACAGAGCCCTGGGGGACACCAGTGGTGAGAGCACGTGGTGAGGAGACGGATTCTCGCCACGCCACCTGGTAGGAGCGACCTGTCAGGTAGGACGCAACCAAGCGTGGGCCGCGCCGGAGATGCCCAACTCGGAGAGGGTGGAGAGGAGGATCTGATGGTTCACAGTATCGAAGGCAGCCGATAGGTCTAGAAGGATGAGAGCAGAGGAGAGAGAGTTAGCTTTAGCAGTGCGGAGCGCCTCCGTGATACAGAGAAGAGCAGTCTCAGTTGAATGACTAGTCTTGAAACCTGAATGATTTGGATCAAGAAGGTCATTCTGAGAGAGATAGCGGGAGAGCTGGCCAAGGACGGCACGTTCAAGAGTTTTGGAGAGAAAAGAAAGAAGGGATACTGGTCTGTAGTTGTTGACATCGGAGGGATCGAGTGTAGGTTTTTTCAGAAGGGGTGCAACTCTCGCTCTCTTGAAGACGGGAGGGACGTAGCCAGCGGTCAGGGATGAGTTGATGAGCGAGGTGAGGTAAGGGAGAAGGTCACCGGAGATGGTCTGGAGAAGAGAGGAGGGGATAGGGTCAAGCGGGCAGGTTGTTGGGCGGCCGGCCGTCACAAGACGCGAGATGTCATCTGGAGAGAGAGGGGAGAAAGAGGTCAGAGCACAGGGTAGGGCAGTGTGAGCAGAACCAGCGGTGTCGTTTGACTTAGCAAACGAGGATCGGATGTCGTCGACCTTCTTTTCAAAATGGTTGACGAAGTCATCTGCAGAGAGGGAGGAGGGGGGGGAGGGGGAGGAGGATTCAAGAGGGAGGAGAAGGTGGCAAAGAGCTTCCTAGGGTTAGAGGCAGATGCTTGGAATATAGAGTGGTAGAAAGTGGCTTTAGCAGCAGAGACAGAGGAGGAAAATGTAGAGAGGAGGGAGTGAAAGGATGCCAGGTCCGCAGGGAGGCGAGTTTTCCTCCATTTCCGCTCGGCTGCCCAGAGCCCTGTTCTGTGAGCTCGCAATGAGTCGTCGAGCCACGGAGCGGGAGGGGAGGACCGAGCCGGCCTGGAGGATAGGGGACATAGAGAGTCAAAGGATGCAGAAAGGGAGGAGAGGAGGGTTGAGGAGGCAGAATCAGGAGATAGGTTGGAGAAGGTTTGAGCAGAGGGAAGAGATGATAGGATGGAAGAGGAGAGAGTAGCGGGGGAGAGAGAGCGAAGGTTGGGACGGCGCGATACCATCCGAGTAGGGGCAGTGTGGGAAGTGTTGGATGAGAGCGAGAGGAAGACAAAGAGTGGAAATATCTGATGAAATTCGAGCAACAGTTATAGACCATGTTCTTGTCCATGAACTGACAATGAGGGAAGCAGGACTTAGAGTGCAACCCAATTTGAGCCGATTTTCTGTGTCCACCATAGTAGGGACATTCAGAGAAGAGAACAGGTACAGGATACTACTTTATTTTTGTAATTGCAAATTTACTGTACTACACTATATGCAGCTGTTTCAATAGACATTTGTAAAGTTAATCACTGCATGTATTGTACTGCATGAATATGTTTTGTAACTGCACAACTACTTTTTGTAGAATTGCAAGGCAGCCACATGCAGGTGGAAGGACAGCTATATTCACTCGGGAGCAAGAGGCCGTTATAGTTGGCATGGCCCTTCAAGATAATGCAATACGACTCAGAGAAATCCAGGAAGGAGTGATACAAGACAACACACACTTCCAGGGAATCGACAGTGTGAGCATTTCCACAATTGACCGTGTCCTCCATCGTAACAGGATGCAAATGAAACAAGTATACAGAGAACCTTTTGAGCACAACTCACCAAGGGTGAAAGAACTGCGAGCTCAGTATGTGCAAGTAAGTGTACATTCAGAAACATTTACTGTAATCCAGATTGTCTACAGTTCTAACACATACTATGTGAATGACATTACTCTTCAGTACATACAATGTATGGGAATCAGAAGCCTAATTGTACTCTACAGTATAGCACTGTCTCTGTACGACTTACAAAATCCTACATACAGTATATTGTATTTCTACACAGACAATATTTGACTTGGAATCCTTGGACAGACCCCATGAGTTCATCTTTGTCGATGAAGCAGGCTTCAATCTAACAAAGAGGAGAAGGAGAGGCCGAAACATGATTGGACAGCGGGCCATTGTTGAAGTCCCTGGTCAACGAGGTGGCAATGTCACAATCTGTGCTGCTATCAGCAACCATGGTGTTCTACATCACCATGTTACACTCGGGCCATATAACACCCAGCACCTTCTAAGATTTATTGCCAATCTAAGAGATATTTTATTTGAGCAGCAGGTTCAAGAGCAGCAGGGTCAAGAGCTAAATGAGAATCCCATTCCCACCTATGTGATAGTGTGGGACAATGTCAGTTTCCACCGAGCTGCTCAGGTAAGGGAATGGTTTAACATCAATGGGCAGTTTATGAACTTGTACCTCCCTCCATACTGGCCTTTCCTGAATCCGATTGAGGAGTTTTTCTCTTCTTGGAGATGGAATGTGTATGATAGAAACCCTACACCAGAGTAAATCTGCTGCACGCCATTCATTTAGGTGATATAGATGAGGAATCATGTCAGGGCTGGATACGGCACACAAGAGGCTTCTTCCCCCGTTGCCTCAGGAGAGACAATATTGCTTGTGATGTCGATGAAGTGCTCTGGCCTGACCCAGCCCAAAGACAAGAAGAAGCACATTGATCACATGTTTACTCCTTTGCTTTTTGTCCCTTTTGGTATTGTATACTGTAGTACAGTGCATTGTAGGCTGTATACTGTAGAATGGATGAATTGTATGGCCCTGAACATTGTGCTTTCCATTTATTAACAGCACTGACTGCCCAATAGATTTTGACTGGTTGCAGGTTCATATCAACAAAGAACAAGAATTACAGTATCACGGAGACAAAGGGCAAGTTTGTGAGATGTAGGGTGAAGTACTGTAAAAATAGGGGTACAAGGAGGAGGAAGAACAAAAAACAAAATTGCAAAGAGCAAAGCAGAGGAGTACATTTTGAGCTACTATGATAGAACATGTTTTCGTTCATCAAAAGACAATGATGGAAAAATATGAATATTTTTTTTTATTAAAAATGTACTTCTCCCTGAGAATTGTATGTTTTGAACAATGTGTTTTCTATTTTTCGGTGTATTGTTTACTGACTGCTTGAGAGTGTATATCATTTTGATCACTTTGTTTATGATTTCAGAGCCGTGTTTGATTTTGAACACAGGTAAAACTGTTTTGAGGTGAATGTTTCATTTTTGCGAGAGGAGTCAGAGGTTATGTAAATAGTGCCTGAAGATGAGGTTTTGTGTTTAATGTTTTCAGGAAATGGAGCAAGGTTTCAGAAATTGTGTTTTAGCAATTGAGAAAAACTGTAAGAGCAGTTGGAGGCCACGGAAGGAGAGTTGTTTGGCATTGAAGCTCGTCTGGAGGTTTGTTAGCACAGTGTCCAAAGAAGGGCCAGAAGTATACAGAAGGGTGTCTTCTGCGTAAAGGTGGATCAGAGAATCACCAGCAGCAAGAGCAACATCATTGATGTATACAGAGAAAAGAGTCGGCCTGAGAATCAAACCCTGTGGCACTCCCATAGAGACTGCCAGAGGTCCGGACAACAGACCCTCCGATATGACACACTGAACTCTGTCTGAGAAGTAGTTGGTAAACCAGGCGGGGCAGTCATCTGAGAAACCAAGGCTGTTGAGTCTGCCGATAAAAATGTGGTGATTGACAGAGTCTAAAGCCTTGGTCAGATGGATGAATACAGCTGCACAGTACTGTCTCTTATCGATGGCGGTTATGATATCGTTTAGGACCTCGAGCGTGGCTGAGGTGCACCTATGACCAGCTCGGAAACCAGATTGCATAGCGGAGAAGGTACGGTGGGATTCGAAATGGTTGGTGATCTGTTTGTTAACGTGGCTTTCGAAGACCTTAAAAGGGCAGGGTAGGATAGATATAGGTCTTTAGCAGTTTGGGTCTAGAGAGCCTCTCCCTTTGAAGAGGGGGATGACTGCTGCAGCTTTTCAATCTTTGGGGATCTCAGACGATATGAAAGAGAGGTTGAAAAGGCTAGTAATAGGGGTTGCAACGATTTCGGCTGATAATTTTAGAAAGAGAGGGTCCAGATTGTCTAGCTCTGCTGATTTGTAGGGGTCCAGATTTTGCAGCTCTTTCAGAACATTTGGGTGAAGGAGAAATGGGGGAGGCTTGCGCAAGTTGCTGTGGGGGTTGCAGGGCTGTTGACCTGGGTAAATGCTTATTGAAATTCTCATTTATTGTGGATTTATCGGTGGTGACAGTGTTTCCTAGCCTCAGTGCAGTGGGCAGCTGGGAGGAGGTGCTCATATTCTCCATGGAGTTTCCAGTATCCCAGATCTTTTTGGAGTTTGTGATGCAAAATGCAAATTTCTGTTTGAAAAGGCTAGCGTTTGCTTTCCTAACTGCCTGTGTACATTGGTTCCTAACTTCCCTGAAAAGTTGCATATTGTGGGGGCTATTCGATGCTAATGCCGTACGCCACAGGATGTTTTTGTGCTGGTCAAGGGCAGTCAGGTCTGGAACGAACCACGGGCTATATCTGTTCCTGGTTCAAATTTCTTTGAATGGGGCATGCTTATTTAAGATTGTGAGGAAAGCACTTTTAAAGAATAGCCAGGCATCTTCTACTGATGGATTGAGGTCAATACCCTTCCAGGATACCCGGGCCAGGTCAATTAGAAAGGCCTGCTCGCTGAAGTGTTTTAGGGAGCGTTTGACAGTGATGAGGGGTGGTCGTTTGACCACAGATCCATTACGGATGCAAGCAATGAGGCAGTGATCGCTGACATCCTGGTTGAAGACAGCAGAGGTGTATTTGGAGGGCAGGTTGGTTAGGATGATATCTATGAGGGTGCCTGTGTTTGGATTTGGGGTTGTACCTGGTAGGTTAATTGATCATTTGTGTGAGATTGAGGGCATCAAGCTTAGATTGTAGGATGGCCGGGGTGTTAAGCATGTCCCAGTTTAGGTCACCTAACAGCATGAGCTCTGAAGATAGATGGGGGACAATCAATTCACATATGGTGTCCAGGGCACAGCTGGGGTCAGAAGGTGGTCTATAGCAAACGGCAATGTTGAGAGACTTGTTTCTGGAAAGGTGGATTTTTAAAAGTAGAAGCTCAAATTGTTTGGGCACAGACCTGGATAGTAAGACAGAACTCTGCAGGCTATCTCAGCAGTAGATTGCAACTCTGCCCCCTTTGGCAATTCTATCTTGTCGGAAAATTTTATAGTTAGGGATTGAAATTTCAGGGGTTTTGGTGGCCTTCCTAATCCAGGATTCAGACAAGGCTAGGATATCCGGGTTGGCAGAGTGTGCTAAAGCAGTGAATAAAACAAACTTAGGGAGGAGGCTTCAAATGTTAACATGCATGAAACCAAGGCATTTTCGGTTACAGAAGTCAACAAATGAGAGCGCCTGGGGAATGGGAGTGAAGCTAGGGGCTGCAGGGCCTGGGTTAACCTCTACATCACCAGAGGAGCAGAGTAGGATAAGGGTACGGCTAAGGGCTATAAGAACACATCCAGAAGAGGACTGGCCACCCCTCAGAGCCTGGTTCCTCTCTAGGTTTCTTCCTAGGGTCCTGCCTTTCTAGGGAGTTTTTCCCAGCCACCGTGCTTCTACATATGCATTGCTTGCTGTTTGGGGTTTTAGGCTGGGTTTCTGTATAACACTTTGTGACATCTGCTGATATAAAAAGGGCTTTATAAATACATTTGATTGATTGATTGATAGTGCACTGTGATGTTAGCCGCTGATCCAGCTGTAAGCCGGTACTGCACATAATGCTGATCAAGATGATCTGGATCACAGCCGGCTGCTGTAGACTGCTGATAGCAGACAGGCAACATCATCCTGATCCCTGTAGATACTGTATCTAGGTATTTACTGTCGACACGTTTATAGAGCTACACATATAGAAGTAGCAAAAACAAAACATCAGAAATTGAGATATTATTTTCCATAAAGTTAAATGGTTAAATGTGGTTAAATGTGAGTAATGGTTAAATGTGAGACTTGATTGAAAGCTCCATTAAAACATGCCCCTGTATAATTTGAAGAAGTGTATGTCAGATGAAAGTCTCTCTCTGTTTAGGCTGTGTGTATTGACTATAGTGTGTTTCCATGCTTGCGCCATGTGTTGACCAGTGTGTATACACTGTCTTACCCTTCTCACAGGTGTCTCCTGCGTAGCTGGGCAGACAGAGGCAGACAAACGAGTGGATCTTGTCGATGCAGGTGCCTCCGTTTAGACATGGATTGGACTGGCAGTCATCCACGTCTGTTAGAAAAAACACACACAACACCGGTTGGAGAGTCCTGAGTAACCGTCCACTTTAAATCAAATCAAATTTTGTTAGTCACATGCTCCGAATACAACAGGTGTAGACCTTACAGTGAAATGTTTACTTATGAGCCCCTAACCGACAATGCAGTTTCAAAAAATACAGATAAGAATAAGAGATAAAAGAGGAGCAGTAAAAAAAATAACAATATATACAGGGGATACTGGTACAGAGTCAATGTGGAGGCTATATACAGGGTGTACCGGTACAGAGTCAATGTGGAGGCTATATACAGGGGATACTGGTACAGAGTCAATGTGGAGGCTATATACAGGGGATACTGGTACAGAGTCAATGTGGAGGCTATATACAGGGGATACTGGTACAGAGTCAATGTGGAGGCTATATACACTGGGGATACCGGTACAGAGTCAATGTGGAGGCTATATACAGGGGATACTGGTACAGAGTCAATGTGGAGGCTATATACAGGGTGATACTGGTACAGAGAGTGGAGGCTATATACAGGGGATACTGGTACAGAGTCAATGTGGAGGCTATATACAGGGGATACTGGTACAGAGTCAATGTGGAGGCTATATACAGGGTGTACCGGTACAGAGTCAATGTGGAGGCTATATACAGGGGATACTGGAACAGAGTCAATGTGGAGGCTATATACAGGGTGTACCGGTACAGAGTCAATGTGGAGGCTATATACAGGGGATACTGGTACAGAGTCAATGTGGAGGCTATATACAGGGGATACTGGTACAGAGTCAATGTGGAGGCTATATACAGGGTGTACCGGTACAGAGTCAATGTGAAGACTATATACAGGGGGTACCGGTACAGAGTCAATGTGAAGACTATATACAGGGGATACCGGTACAGAGTCAATGTGGAGGCTATATACAGGGGATACTGGTACAGAGTCAATGTGAAGACTATATACAGGGGATACTGGTACAGAGTCAATGTGGAGGCTATATACAGGGGATACCGGTACAGAGTCAATGTGGAGGCTATATACAGGGGATACTGGTACAGAGTCAATGTGAAGACTATATACAGGGGATACTGGTACAGAGTCAATGTGGAGACTATATACAGGGGATACCGGTACAGAGTCAATGTGGAGGCTATATACAGGGGATACCGGTACAGAGTCAATGTGGAGGCTATATACAGGGGGTACCAGTACAGAGTCAATGTGGAGACTATATACAGGGGATACTGGTACAGAGTCAATGTGGAGGCTATATACAGGGGGTACCGGTACAGAGTCAATGTGGAGGCTATATACAGGGGGTACCGGTACAGAGTCAATGTGGAGGCTATATACAGGGGATACTGGTACAGAGTCAATGTGGAGGCTATATACAGGGGATACCGGTACAGAGTCAATGTGGAGGCTATATACAGGGGGTACCGGTACAGAGTCAATGTGAAGACTATATACAGGGGGTACTGGTACAGAGTCAATGTGAAGACTATATACAGTGGGGATACTGGTACAGAGTCAATGTGGAGGCTATATACAGGGGGTACCGGTACAGAGTCAATGTGAAGACTATATACAGGGGATACCGGTACAGAGTCAATGTGAAGACTATATACAGTGGGGATACTGGTACAGAGTCAATGTGGAGGCTATATACAGGGGATACTGGTACAGAGTCAATGTGAAGACTATATACAGGGGATACTGGTACAGAGTCAATGTGGAGGCTATATACAGGGGATACCGGTACAGAGTCAATGTGGAGGCTATATACAGGGGATACCGGTACAGAGTCAATGTGAAGACTATATACAGGGGATACCGGTACAGAGTCAATGTGGAGGCTATATACAGGGGATACTGGTACAGAGTCAATGTGGAGGCTATATACAGGGGATACTGGTACAGAGTCAATGTGGAGGCTATATACAGGGGGTACCGGTACAGAGTCAATGTGGAGGCTATATACAGGGGATACCGGTACAGAGTCAATGTGGAGGCTATATACAGGGGTACTGGTACAGAGTCAATGTGGAGGCTATATACAGGGGATACCGGTACAGAGTCAATGTGGAGGCTATATACAGGGGTACTGGTACAGAGTCCATGTGGAGGCTATATACAGGGGATACCGGTACAGAGTCAATGTGGAGGCTATATACAGGGGATACCGGTACAGAGTCAATGTGGAGGCTATATACAGGGGATACCGGTACAGAGTCAATGTGAAGACTATATACAGGGGATACCGGTACAGAGTCAATGTGGAGGCTATATACAGGGGGTACCGGTACAGAGTCAATGTGAAGACTATATACAGGGGGTACCGGTACAGAGTCAATGTGAAGACTATATACAGGGTCAATGTGGTACCGGTACAGAGTCAATGTGAAGACTATATACAGGGGTACCGGTACAGAGTCAATGTGGAGGCTATATACAGGGGGTACCGGTACAGAGTCAATGTGGAGGCTATATACAGGGGGTACCGGTACAGAGTCAATGTGAAGACTATATACAGGGGATACCGGTACAGAGTCAATGTGAAGACTATATACAGGGGGTACCGGTACAGAGTCAATGTGAAGACTATATACAGGGGGTACCGGTACAGAGTCAATGTGAAGACTATATACAGGGGGTACCGGTACAGAGTCAATGTGAAGACTATATACAGGGGATACCGGTACAGAGTCAATGTGGAGGCTATATACAGGGGGTACCGGTACAGAGTCAATGTGAAGACTATATACAGGGGATACCGGTACAGAGTCAATGTGAAGACTATATACAGGGGGTACCGGTACAGAGTCAATGTGAAGACTATATACAGGGGGTACCGGTACAGAGTCAATGTGGAGGATATATACAGGGGGTACCGGTACAGAGTCAATGTGGAGGCTATATACAGGGGGTACCGGTACAGAGTCAATGTGGAGGCTATATACAGGGTGTACCGGTACAGAGTCAATGTGAAGACTATATACAGGGGGTACCGGTACAGAGTCAATGTGGAGGCTATATACAGGGGGTACCGGTACAGAGTCAATGTGGAGGCTATATACAGGGGGTACCGGTACAGAGTCAATGTGGAGGCTATATACAGGGAGTACCGGTACAGAGTCAATGTGGAGGCTATATACAGGGGGTACCGGTACAGAGTCAATGTGGAGGCTATATACAGGGGGTACCAGTACAGAGTCAATGTAGAGGCTATATACATGGGGATACCAGTACAGAGTCAATGTGGAGGCTATATACAGGTAGTACCGGTACAGAGTCAATGTGGAGGCTATATACAGGTAGTACCGGTACAGAGTCAATGTGGAGGCTATATACAGGGGGGTGCCGGTACAGAGTCAATGTGTTGGGTGGTTAGTTGAGGTAGTATGTACATGTAGGTAGAGTTAATTAAAGTGACTATGCATAGATGACAACAGAGAGTGGCAGTGGTGTGGAGAGGAGAGGGGGGGGGCAATGTGAATAGACTGGGTAGCCATTTGACTAGATGTTCAGGAGTCTTATGGCTTAGGGGTAAAAGCTGTTTAGAAGCCTTTTGGACCTAGAATTGGCGCTCTGGTACTGCTTGCCATGCGGTAGCAGAGAGTACAGTCTATGACTAGGGTGGCTGGAGTTCTCTGACACCGCCTGGTATATAGGTCCCGGATGGCAGGAAACTTGGCCCCAGTGCTGTACTGGGCCGTTCGCATTACCCTCTGTAGTGCATTGCGGTCGGAGGCCGTGCAGTTATCATACCAGGCAGTGATGCAACCAGTCCGGATGCTCTTGATGGTGCAGCTGTAGAACCTTTTGCGGATCTGAGGACCCATGTCAAATCTTTTCAGTCTCCGGAGGGGAAATAGGTTTGTTGTGCCCTCTTCACGACTGTCATGGTGTGCTTGGACCATGTTAGTTTGTTGGTGATGTGGACATCAAGGAACTTGAAGCTCTCAACCTGCTCCACTGCAGCCCCGTCGATGAGAATGGGGGCGTGCTCGGTCCTCTTTTTCCTGTAGTCCACAATCATCTCCTTTGTCTTGATCACGTTGAGGGAGAGGTTTAGACTCGTTCACTCAAGTTCACTGGCTATGTGCACAGACCTGCACAAATACTTTTCCTGTAAACCAAGCATTTGACGACAGTGGGAGAATTGTGGAAAAATTCCAGCTAAGCTTGGTCTAAATGATTCGGGATAGAGTAAAGAGAACAATGTCCACAGCTCTGACATTCTCCCAGAGGTGATTCATTGGTGTAACACAAAGGAAAGATTTTTCCTATGTTTTCTATGTCCATCAACTGCAGCAGTGGTTGCTGTGGGAACAACACTTTTATTAGATTTATTTAACTAGGCAAGTCGGTAAAGAACAAATTCTTATCTACAATGATGGTCTACCCCGGCCAAACCTGGACGACGCTGAGCCAATTGTGCCTCGTCCTATGGGACTCCCAATCACGGCCAGATATGATGCAGCCTGGATTCAAACCAGGTACTGCAGTGACACCTCTTGCACTGAGATGCAGTGTCTTAGACCACTGTGCCACTCGCCACACTAACTCAATTCACCAGGAAATTGTATCCAAATCCAACCATTTTGAAGACCACTCTTGACCTCAACAACATTTTCTGTAACATTTTTGCAAACAATGTCCGTTTTGACCACTACCTCCAACAAGTTAGACAAACCGTTAGAGCTTTTGGAAGATTTGGCTACTTCTCTGTGTCTTTAGCCGAGCAGTTAAGAGCGTTGGGCCACTAAGTCGAAAGGTCGCTGGTTCAATTCCCAGAGATGGCTAGGTGGATAACCCCCAACAAAAACTGCCCCCCCGGTGCCGATGACGTGGATGTCGATATGGCAGCGCCCCGCACCTCTCTGATTCAGAGGGGTTGGGTTAAATATGGAAGATACATTTTGGGTGAATGCATTCAGTTGTGCAACTGACTTCGTATCCCCCTTCGATTTCTTGCATTAACACGTGTCTTTTCTTACTAGCACTGACTTTGCCAATAGCTGCTTTATTGAGTCAAATGTACTGTGAGTGGTTCTGGGTAAGAGCTTCTACAAAATTACTAAAATGTAAAGGTAAATGTTTTGTAAGGGAGAAGGATAATTTAATTCTCACCATGGCAACTCAAGATTACTGTGGATGTTTCTGTTTTCCTGTTTTTTGTCCCTCTCCTTCCTACTTCATGAATCAGGGCGCCCAGAGAGTACTTCAGAGCCAATTCACTTATTTCATTATTCCTGTGCCAAACTCAAGGTAGCGAGAACCATCTCTCTCTCTCTCTATCAATTCAATGGGCTTTATTGGCATGGGAAGCATATGTTTACATTGCCAAGCAGGTGAAATAGACAATAAACAAAAGTGAAATAATCAAAAATGAACAGTAAACATTACACTCACTAAAGTTCCAAAGGAATAGAGACATTTCAAATGTCATATTATGACTATATACAAAAGGGAAAATAAATAAACATAAATATGGGTTGTATTTACCTCTCGTCGGCTTTGTGTTCAGGTTACCTGATGAAATTGCTGTACAATATGATCTTGTTGCCATCTGATGCACATTCAGATGTCATAAGTCAACACTGCAGAGCTCTCTCTGTCCTCTGCCGTGCCTTGATTGTATTGCTGTTGATGATATCTGGAAATGTGCATGTACATCCTGGCCCACCTACTGTTGCTAGACCCAATTCTGACTAGTGCTCTGATATCTGCTTCACTGATTTCTGCTCTCGTAAAAGCCTGCGTTTTCTGCACGTTAACACTAGAAGCGTATTACTTCAAATGGATCGATGGAAAGTGTGGGTTTACAGCTTCAATCCATTTGTGTTGGTCTTTACTGAGACGTGGTTAAGGAAGAGTGTTTTGAATACTGATGTTGACATTTCTGGTTATAACCTTTTTCGGCAAGACAGATCTTCCAAAGGTTGCTACAAAACTTTAATGAACAAGCCTTCCTTCATGAACTGGCCTCTGTAAATTGGTATAGAATCCGCTTGATTCCCTCTGTCGAAGACGCTTGAACCTTCTTTTTCGATATTTTCAGTGGTATTGTTAACAAACACGCCCCTATAAAGAAAATGAGAATTAAAAACAGGTTCAGCCCCTGGTTCGACTGTGATCTGGCAGAGTTACTCCACCTCAAGAATTGCATTTGGCGAAAGGCTCGGCACATGCATACTCAGGCTAACTGGCTCTCGTTCAGGCAAATGAGAAATAAGTGCACTCAGGCTATCGGAAAGGCCAAAGTTTAGTTACTTTATTTTGTGTTAAATGCTCTACAACAAAGCTTTCTTAGTGTCCAACAAGCTTTCTCTACCCTTAACCTTAATCTTGAACACCTCCAAAACAAAGGTCATGTGATTTGGTAAGAAGAATGCCCCTCTTCCCACAGGTGTTATTACTACCTCTGAGTGTTTAGAGCTTGAGGTAGTCACCTCATACAAGTACTTGGGAGTATAGCTAGACGGTACACTGTCCTTCTCTCAGCACATATCAAAGCTTCAGGCTAAAGTTAAATCTAGGCTTGGTTTCCTCAATCGTAATCACTCCTCTTTCACCCCAGGTGCCAAACTAACCCTGATTCAGATGACCATACTACCCATGCTAGATTACATAGAGACATAATTTATAGATTGGCAGGTAAGGGTGCTCTCGAGCGGCTAGATATTCTTTACCATTGGGCCATCATATTTGCCAAAAATGCTCCTTATAGGACACATCACTGCACTCTATACTCCTCTGTAAACTGGTCATCTCTGTATACCCGTCGCAAGACCCACTAGTTGATGCTTATTTCTAAAACCCTCTTAGGCCTCACTCCCCCCTATCTGAGATATCTACTGCAGCCCTCATCCGCCACATACAACACTCGTTCTGCCAGTCACATTCTGTTAAAGGTCCCCAAAGCATACACGTCCCTGGGTCGCTCCTCTTTTCAGTTCGCTGCAGCTAGCAACTGGAACGAGCTGCAACAAACACTCAAACTGGACAGTTTTATCTCAATCTCTTCATTCAAAGACTCAATCATGGACACTTTTACTGACAGTTGTGGCTGCTTTGTACGATGCATTGTTGTCTCTACCTTATTGACTTTTGTGCTGTTGACTTTGCCCAATAATGTTTGTACCTTGTTTTGTAGTGCTACCATGTTGTGTTGTTACCATGTTGTTGTCATGTTGTGTTGCTACCATGTTGTTGTCATGTTGTGCTGCTACCATGTTGTTGTCATGTTGTGCTGCTACCATGTTGTTGTCATGTTGTGCTGCTACCATGTTGTTGTCATGTTGTGTTGCTACCATGTTGTTGTCATGTTGTGCTGCTACCATGTTGTTGTCATGTTGTGTTGCTACCATGTTGTTGTGTTGCTACCATGTTACTGTCATGTTGTGCTACTACCATGTTGTTGTCATGTTGTGTTGCTACCATGTTGTTGTCATGTTGTGTTGCTACCATGTTGTTGTCATGTTGTGTTGCTACCATGTTGTTGTCATGTTGTGCTGCTACCATGTTGTTGTCATGTTGTGTTGCTACCATGTTGCTGTCATGGTGTGCTGCTACCATGTTGTTTTCATGTTATGTTTCTACCATGTTGTTGTCATGTTGTGTTGCTACCATGTTGTTGTCATGTTGTGTTGCTACCATGTTGTTGTCATGTTGTGTTGCTACCATGTTGTTGTCATGTTGTTCTGCTACCATGTTGTTGTCATGTTGTGCTGCTACCATGTTGTTGTCATGCTGTGCTGCTACCATGTTACATTTACATTACATTTAAGTCATTTAGCAGACGCTCTTATCCAGAGCGACTTACAAATTGGTGCTTTCACCTTATGACATCCAGTGGAACAGCCACTTTACAATAGTGCATCTAGGTCTTTTAAGGGGGGTGAGAAGGATTACTTTATCCTATCCTAGGTATTCCTTAAAGAGGTGGGGTTTCAGGTGTCTCCGGAAGGTGGTGATTGACTCCGCTGTCCTGGCGTCGTGAGGGAGTTTGTTCCACCATTGGGGGGCCAGAGCAGCGAACAGTTTTGACTGGGCTGAGCGGGAACTGTACTTCCTCAGTGGTAGGGAGGCGAGCAGGCCAGAGGTGGATGAACGCAGTGCCCTTGTTTGGGTGTAGGGCCTGATCAGAGCCTGGAGGTACTGAGGTGCCCTTCCCCTCACAGCTCCGTAGGCAAGCACCATGGTCTTGTAGCGGATGCGAGCTTCAACTGGAAGCCAGTGGAGAGAGCGGAGGAGCGGGGTGACGTGAGAGAACAACATGTTGTTGTCATGTTGTTCTGCTACCATGTTGTTGTCATGTTGTGCTGCTACCATGTTGTTGTCATGTTGTGCTGCTACCATGTTGTTGTCATGTTGTGCTGCTACCATGTTGTTGTCATGTTGTGCTGCTACCATGTTGTTGTCATGTTGTGTTGCTACCATGTTGTTGTCGTTCTGCTACCATGTTGTTGTCATGTTGTGTTGCTACCATGTTGTTGTCATGTTGTGTTTCTACCATGTTGTGCTGCTACCATGTTGTGGTCATGTTGTGTTGCTACCATGCTGTGTAGTCATGTTTTGCTGCCTTGTTACGTTGTTGTCTTAGGTCTCTCTTTATGTGGTGTTGTGTCTCTCTTGTTGTGATGTGTGTTTTGTCCTATATTTATATTGTATTTATTTTTTTAATTCCAGGCCCCCATCCCAGCAGGAGGCCTTATGCCCTTTGGTAGGCCATCATTGTAAATAAGAATTTGTTCTTAACTGACTTGCCTCATTAAATAAAGGTTGAATAAAATAAAAAATGTACAATAGTGTTCTTCACTGGTTGCCCTTTTCTTGTGGCAACAGGTCACAAACCTTGCTGCTGTGATGGCATACTGTGGTATTTCACCAAATAGATATGGACGTTTATCAAAATTGGATTTGCTTTGGAATGCTTTGTGTAATCTGAGGGAAATATGTGTCTCTAATATGGTCATACATTTGGCAGGAGGTTATGAAGTGCAACTAGGTTTCCACCTCATTCTGTGGGCAGTGTGCATATAGCTTGTTTTCTCTTGAGAGCCATGTCTGCCTACCGTGGCCTTTCTCAATATCAAGGCCATGCTCACTGAGTCTGTACATTCTCAAAGCTTTCCTTAATTCTTTCTCTCACAGACCTGGGTTCAAATACATGTGTATTTCAGTAGCTGATATTTAATACACAGCTCAAAACAAGTAATTTTATTTGAGTATTTGAATTGTATTTGTAAAAAACAAATAATCTGCCAAATTGTATTTGAAATACTCAAATACACAGACTCAAATACACTCCCATGGATTTAACGCAGGTGAATAGTATTTGAAATAAGTATTTGAAAATACTGTTTCCAAATACACAAGACCCTGCTAGGTAAAGTCCCCCCTTATCTCAGCTCGCTGGTCACCATTGCATCACCCACCTGTAGCACACGCTCCAGCAGGTATATCTCTCTGGTCACCCCAAAACCAATAATTCCTTTGGCCGCCTCTCCTTCCAGTTCTGTGCTGCCAATGACTGGAACAAACTACAAAAATCTCTGAAACTGGAAACACTTATCTCCCTCACTAGCTTTAAGCACCAGCTGTCAGAGCAGCTCACAGATTACTGCACCTGTACATAGCCCATCTATAATTTAGCCCAAACAACTACCTCTCCCCCTACTGTTTTTATTTATTTATTTTAGCTCCTTTGCACCCCATTATTTCTACTTTGCACATTCTTCCACAGCAAATCTACCATTTCAGTGTTTTACTTCACCACCATGGCCTTTTTTTGCCTTTACCTCCCTTATCTCACCTCATTTGCTCACATCGTATATAGACTTGTTTATACTGTCTTATTGACTATGTTTGTTTTACTCCATGTGTAACTCTGTGTCGTTGTATGTGTCGAACTGCTTTGCTTTATCTTGGCCAGGTCGCAATTGTAAATGAGAACTTGTTCTCAACTTGCCTACCTGGTTAAATAAAGGTGAAATATAAATAAAAAAAAATAATAAAAAAATGTTGAGTGGGACTAGGGGCTCTGCAGTAAACTAAGACAATAATAACTATTCCAAACAACAGTGTACCAGGCATATTGACATTTTGAGAGAGACATAAAACAATCACAGGTGTTGATTGCGAGAGCTAGCTATGCAACAACGGATAAGACAACAACAGCCAATCAGCTAAGACAACAAAAGGTAAAATGGCGATGAATGGGCAGAGAGGGTCGGTTAACTACACACAGGGCATGAGTTGGGGCCGACAGATAAACAAAAAATAAACAAAATGGAGTACTGTGATTAATGAACAGTCCAGCAGGCATCAGCTATGTAGCCAAGTGATCATAGGGTCCAGTGAACAGCAATAGATGGAACAGGGAAGTCGTTACTACGCTAACACGCGGGAGACACAGCGTTTAAAGTTGGCAGGTTGGGGTAAGTAGAAGCGTCATATCAATTCATCCTTCAATTCAAGGTTGAAAGGCACCAAATTGTGCTTTCAAGGTCACTTCAAACTAAACGATATCCTATGTTCTGAGAGTTGATAAGGGCTTGAAAACGAAGCAAAGAAAAGCCCTCAGGGAGAATGTTGCAGAAAGGTTGTCAGACAAATCAAATCCAGACAGCCAAGACTTTCTGATGGGACC
Organism: Oncorhynchus nerka; assembly: GCF_034236695.1. Taxonomy (NCBI): domain Eukaryota; kingdom Metazoa; phylum Chordata; class Actinopteri; order Salmoniformes; family Salmonidae; genus Oncorhynchus; species Oncorhynchus nerka. The sequence continues at coordinate 57,930,421 of NC_088415.1, forward strand.
TTTGAACCATTAACCCCCAGTTCTGCATGTCTGGACAAACATAGCACATGGGCTTTGAATTCCACTGACAGGTTCTAGACTACATGAAATAGAAATTAAATGTAAAGAACTCAGTCACTACACTCTTAGAAAAAAAGAGTTCCCAAAGGGTTCTTCAGTTGTCCCCATAGGAGAACCCTTTTTGGTTCCAGGTAAAATCATTTTTGATTCCAGGTAGAACCATCTGAGGAAAGGGTTCTACTGTACATGCAACCCAAAACAGTTCTACTTGGAACCAATTGGGTTCTACTTAGAGCCAAAAAGGGTTATTCAAAGTTATTCCTATGGGGACAGCCGAAGAACCCTTTTAGGTTCTAGATAGTACACTCTTTGAAAAAATAATATTATCAACTGAAGGTTGTTTTGCAGTACATACTTCCATGACTGTTCTAGGGGTGCATCTCAATAGTCTAAAATGGTTCTGCCCTTCGTCACTTGTCCTTCATCAGAACTTCAATTCCATAGGCATCACTATCTTTAGAGTCAGTGTCGCTGTCTTTTGTCTCTGGTGATCACTTCACCCCAGCAGGAGCTTGGTCATCTCTTCACCCCAGCATGAGCTGAAACATCTCTTCACCCCAGCATGAGCTTGGTCATCTCTTCACCCCAGCAGGAGCTTGAACATCTCTTCACCCCAGCATGAGCTTGGTCATCTCTTCACCCCAGCATGAGCTTGGTCATCTCTTCACCCCAGCATGAGCTTGGTCATCTCTTCACCCCAGCATGAGCTTGGTCATCTCTTCACCCCAGCATGAGCTTGGTCATCTCTTCACCCCAGCATGAGCTTGAACATCTCTTCACCCCAGCATGAGCTTGGTCATCTCTTCACCCCAGCATGAGCTTGGTCATCTCTTCACCCCAGCATGAGCTTGAACATCTCTTCACCCCAGCATGAGCTGAAACATCTCTTCACCCCAGCATGAGCTTGGTCATCTCTTCACCCCAGCATGAGCTTGAACATCTCTTCACCCCAGCATGAGCTGAGTCATCTCTTCACCCCAGCATGAGCTGAAACATCTCTTCACCCCAGCATGAGCTTGGTCATCTCTTCACCTCAGCATGAGCTTGAACATCTCTTCACCCCAGCATGAGCTGAAACATCTCTTCACCCCAGCATGAGCTTGGTCATCTCTTCACCCCAGCATGAGCCGAAACATCTTGTGTGAATTGAAGACCATGTTCCTGTCCTGCTAAGTATTCAAAATGTAACGAGTACTTTTGGGTGTCAGGGAAAATGTATGGAGTAAAAAAGTACATCATTGTCTTTAGGAATGTAGTGAAGTAAAAGTAAAAGTTGTAAAAATATAAATAGTAAAGCAAAGCATAAAAACTACTTAAGTAGTAATTTAAAGTATTTTTGTTCAGTACTTTACACCACTGCTCTGAGAGAGATAATACCACAAATACTGATGCACACGCACACACACAGCCCTGCCTTGGCATCATGCTCTAGGCCCATTCTCTGTCTCACAGCTCTAGAAGCCAGCAGTACCCAGTTAGGCAAATATACTATATATACAAAAGTATGTGGATACACCTTCAAATTAGTGGATTAGGCTATTTCAGTGTGTAAAATTGAGCACACAGCGATGCAATCTCCATATACAAAAAATGGCAGTATAATGGCCTTACTGAAGAGCTCAGTAACTTTCAACTTGAACCTTTATAGGATGCCACCTTTCCAACAAGTCAGGTTGTCAAATTTCTGCCCTGCTAGAGCTGCCCTGTAAGTGCTGTTATTGTGAAGTGGAAACGTCTAAGAGCAACAAACGCATTCTCTGGCGTTGTGAATCACGCTTCACCATCTGCCAGTCCGACGGACGAATCTGGGTTTAGCGGATGCCAGGAGAGCGCTACCTGCCCCAATGCATAGTGCCATCTGTAAAGTTTGGTGGAGGAGGAATAATAGTCTGGTGCTGTTTTTCATGGTTTGGGCCCCTTAGTTCCAGTTAAGGGAAATCACAATGCTACAGCATTTAGATGATTCTGTGCTTCCAACTTTGTGGCAACAGTTTGGGGAAGGTCCTTTTCTGTTTTAGCATGACAATGTCTCCGTGCACAAAGCGAGGTCCATACAGAAATGGTTTGTCGAGATTGGTGTGGAATAACTTGACTGGCCTGCACACAGCCCTGACCTCAACCCCATCGAAAACCTTTGAGATAAATTGGAACACCGACTGCGATCCAGGCCTAAACCACCCAACCTCACTAATGCTCTTGTGGCTGAATGGAAGCAAGTCCCCGCAGCAATGTTCCAACATCTAGTGGAAAGCCTTCCTAGAAGAGTGGAGGCTGTTACAGCAGCAAAGGGGGGCCCAACTCCATATTAATGCCCATGATTTTGGAATGAGATGTTCAACGAGCAGGTGTCCACATACTTTTGGTCATGTAGTGTACCTCCTCACCACAGCAGACAGGTAAATACAATGAATGTCTGGCGCTGTCTCATCTCACGGGTATTTACATTGACATTTTAGTCATTTAGCAGACGCTCTTATCCAGAGCAATTAGGGTTAAGTGGCTTGCTCAAGGGCACATCGACAGAGCCTTGTCAGCTCGAGGATTCGAACCAGCATCCTTTCAGTTACTGGCCCAATGCTCTAACCACTAGGCAACCTGCCGCCCTGTTGCTGTAAGATGGGAGATGATCCTGCAGGGTTTGTGAGTCTGGGTCAGGGCTGAGGTAGAGATGTTAGTCAACCTTATGGGAGAAAGTCACTGAGATTCATAGCCAACACGTTACTACCTAAAGTAGTTACTACCTAAAGTAGTTCATGTCCTGACAGTGTTCAGACAGTTGCTGTAAACTAAAGTCGGAAGTCACCACACACACACTGGTAAACAGGATTTGGTTTAGTTGGTGTTTCTGATCGAACCTTTCATTGTGTGTGTGTAACAAAGCCATCCAAGTGAGAGCCAGCAGGCACAGAGAGGCGATTGACCTTGACAACCACAACAATACTTCTGACCCCTAACCTCTAACCCCCAAACCCCTGTCTAAAGGGTGATGGAGAACTTGACATTAGACCTACCACTAATATATTTTAAGACTCAGTTACACACAAATACATACACATGCATGTGTCCACATGTGTGTGTGTGTGTATTGTAAACTCACCGATCTCACAGTTCTCCCCCGTGAAGCCTTGTGGGCAGTAGCAGCTGTAGCCCTTGCCCTGAGGCACACACTGCCCTCCATGCAGACATGGGTTGGTCACACAGGGCTCCCCCACACCTGAGAGAGAGGAAGGGGGGGGGGATTAGATGATGGAGAATTAAGAGATGTTTTGTTCATTTTTAGATGCATGCAAGACTTGTGATTCTCGGACAGACCTCAGTCTTCAGAGAGGACACAGTCCTCACTCCTCAGCGAGGACAACACAGTCCTCACTCCTCAGAGAGGACACTGTCCTCACTCCTCAGAGAGGACACTGTCCTCAGTCCTCAGAGAGGACACACAACACAGTCCTCAGAGAGGACAACACAGTCCTCACTCCTCAGAGAGGACACTGTCCTCAGTCCACACTTCACACTTTGGCGTATTGTCACGATTTAAACACAGCTTCTTGACTCTATGGGGGGACAACGCATTTTGGTGAAAACGACTTGACTCGATATGAAAGAGTAGCCGTCCTCCGAGTCCCCTTGGAGATAGTAAAGCACAGGAGAAGTTAGCATCTCCTTGGAGATAGTAAAGCACAGGAGAAGTTAGCATCCCCTTGGTGATAGTAAAGCACAGGAGAAGTTAGCATCCCCTTGGAGATAGTAAAGCACAGGAGAAGTTAGCATCCCCTTGGTGATAGTAAAGCACAGCAGAAGTTAGCATCCCCTTGGAGATAGTAAAGCACAGGAGAAGTTAGCATCCCCTTGGTGATAGTAAAGCACAGGAGAAGTTAGCATCCCCTTGGAGATAGTAAAGCACAGGAGAAGTTAGCATCCCCTTGGAGATAGTAAAGCACAGGAGAAGTTAGCATCCCCTTGGTGATAGTAAAGCACAAGAGAAGTTAGCATCCCCTTGGAGATAGTAAAGCACAGGAGAAGTTAGCATCCCCTTGGTGATAGTAAAGCACAGGAGAAGTTAGCATCCCCTTGGAGATAGTAAAGCACAGGAGAAGTTAGCATCCCCTTGGTGATAGTAAAGCACAGGAGAAGTTAGCATCCCCTTGGAGATAGTAAAGCACAGGAGAAGTTAGCATCCCCTTGGAGATAGTAAAGCACAGGAGAAGTTAACATCTCCTGGATATCTTCCTGAAAGAGAGGGAGGGCAGTGCAGGAGAAGTTAGCATCTCCTGGATATCTTGCTGAAAGAGAGGGAGGGCAGCACAGGAGAAGTTAGCATCCCCTTAGAGATAGTAAAGCACAGGAGAAGTTAGCATCCCCTTGGAGATAGTAAAGCACAGGAGAAGTTAACATCTCCTGGATATCTTCCTGAAAGAGAGGAAGGGCAGTGCAGGAGAAGTTAGCATCTCCTGGATATCTTCCTGAAAGAGAGGAAGGGCAGTGCAGGAGAAGTTAGCATCTCTTGGATATCTTCCTGAAAGAGAGGAAGGGCATTGCAGGAGAAGTTAGCATCTCCTGGATATCTTCCTGAAAGAGAGGAAGGGCAGTGCAGGAGAAGTTAGCATCTCTTGGATATCTTCCTGAAAGAGAGGGAGGGTAGTGCAGGAGAAGTTAGCATCTCCTGGATATCTTCCTGAAAGAGAGGGAGGGCAGTGCAGGAGAAGTTAGCATCTCCTGGATATCTTCCTGAAAGAGAGGGAGGGCAGTGCAGGAGAAGTTAGCATCTCCTGGATATCTTCCTGAAAGAGAGGGAGGGCAGTGCAGGAGAAGTTAGCATCTCCGGGATATCTTCCTGAAAGAGAGGGAGGGCAGTGCAGGAGAAGTTAGCATCTCCTGGATATCTTCCTGAAAGAGAAGGAGGGCAGTGCAGGAGAAGTTAGCATCTCCTGGATATCTTCCTGAAAGAGAGGGAGGGCAGTGCAGGAGAAGTTAGCATCTCCTGGATATCTTCCTGAAAAAGAGGAAGGGCAGTGCAGGAGAAGTTAGCATCTCCCGGATATCTTCCTGAAAGAGAGGGAGGGCAGTGCAGGAGAAGTTAGCATCTCCTGGATATCTTCCTGAAAAAGAGAAAGGGCAGTGCAGGAGAAGTTAGCATCTCCCGGATATCTTCCTGAAAGAGAGGGAGGGCAGTGCAGGAGAAGTTAGCATCTCCCGGATATCTTCCTGAAAGAGAGGAAGGGCAGTGCAGGAGAAGTTAGCATCTCCCGGATATCTTCCTGAAAGAGAGGGAGGGCAGTGCAGGAGAAGTTAGCATCTCCTGGATATCTTCCTGAAAAAGAGAAAGGGCAGTGCAGGAGAAGTTAGCATCTCCCGGATATCTTCCTGAAAGAGAGGGAGGGCAGTGCAGGAGAAGTTAGCATCTCCCGGATATCTTCCTGAAAGAGAGGAAGGGCAGTGCAGGAGAAGTTAGCATCTCCCGGATATCTTCCTGAAAGAGAGGAAGGGCAGTGCAGGAGAAGTTAGCATCTCCCGGATATCTTCCTGAAAGAGAGGAAGGGCAGTGCAGGAGAAGTTAGCATCTCCTGGATATCTTCCTGAAAGAGAGGAAGGGCAGTGCAGGAGAAGTTAGCATCTCCTGGATATCTTCCTGAAAGAGAGGGAGGGCAGTGCAGGAGAAGTTAGCATCTCCTGGAGATCTTCCTGAAAGAGAGGAAGGGCAGTGCAGGAGAAGTTAGCATCTCCTGGATATCTTCCTGAAAGAGAGGAAGGGCAGTGCAGGAGAAGTTAGCATCTCCTGGATATCTTCCTGAAAGAGAGGAAAGGCAGTGCAGCTGAAATGACCAGCTTTCTTATTCTAATTTCAGCGATAAGCAAGACACCTGGTTTAGCTGTCTAAGCACAACCAGACGAGGTGCAGCAATTCCCTAAGGCAGTATGGTTGCGGTCATACAGTGTGCATTTAGATCTATGTTTTTGCCCTGCTGTTGTCAGATATAAGGTATTGAGATATCCTTAGACTGGAGGGCAGTACTCTTTTTTTTACACTGACCATCCTCAAGAGTACATAAATGCATCTAGCAGCAACTAAACGTTGCCAATAATACATACATACACTTCTGATCCACCCCTTTCTCTCCTTCTCATATAGATTTGTTTATCTTTCTCTAATCTGTACAGTATATAGGCTCATAGCCTTCACAGTACACACACACACACACACACACCTCTACATAAAATTACTGAGCCATGCAGTTCATGCAGCTCTCTCCCTCGCTCTCTTCCAAATCCATTGACCTCAACTCCATTGAACAAGCAGGGAAGTGCAACGTAACCACAGTGCTCTGCCGAGTCTGCTGCTACTGGGTTAAAACACCACTGGCACCAGGAAGGACAGTCAACCAACCACACCGCAGGAGCACATTCACACAGTGCATTGTGGATAGAGTAGTGATGGGAGTTGAACAGGCAGGGAAGTGCAACGTAACCACAGTGCTCTGCCGAGTCTGCTGCTACTGGGTTAAAACACCACTGGCACCAGGAAGGACAGTCAACCAACCACACCGCAGGAGCACATTCACACAGTGCATTGTGGATAGAGTAGTGATGGGAGTTGAACAGGCAGGGAAGTGCAACGTAACCACATTGCTCTGCCGAGTCTGCTGCTACTGGGTTAAAACACCACTGGCACCAGGAAGGACAGTCAACCAACCACACCGCAGGAGCACATTCACACAGTGCATTGTGGATAGAGTAGTGATGGGAGTTGAACAGGCAGGGAAGTGCAACGTAACCACAGTGCTCTGCCGAGTCTGCTGCTACTGGGTTAAAACACCACTGGCACCAGGAAGGACAGTCAACCAACCACACCGCAGGAGCACATTCACACAGTGCATTGTGGATAGAGTAGTGATGGGAGTTGAACAGGCAGGGAAGTGCAATGTAACCACAGTGCTCTGCCGAGTCTGCTGCTACTGGGTTAAAACACCACTGGCACCAGGAAGGACAGTCAACCAACCACACCGCAGGAGCACATTCACACAGTGCATTGTGGATAGAGTAGTGATGGGAGTTGAGGGTGGTAGTGAACAGTCATGATCTGTATACACAACCATTCTGGAGTAATGGTGGTAGTGTGGGCATCATCATAACTTTAACTAATGCTTCTACATAAAGATATATTTTCCTGTTTCTTCTGAAAGACACTATGTCTAGACCCAAACTTCAACCACCTTTCTCCTTGTCTCTGTTGTCATGGTTACCATATGGAAAGTGATCCGTGGCAAAGAAAGAACTTCAGATGTGGTATGAAGAATAGAGAAAGGAACAGACCACCTACTGATCTCTCAGGCCCCCCTTATAATTCAGCCAATCATTGTTCACAGGATAATTAATCATTTCCATATCAACGGTCGCCATGACGCCTGGTTGTCCCATAAGTGGCTCGTTAAGGAACCTTGAGGTCTTTGAAGGTGCCGACTCACCCGCTAAGAATGTTCTGTTCCCGCCCTCTGACACCTAGGAGTGTGTGGATCTATGTGTGTATGTATGTGTGTGTGTGTGTTCTTCCTTACATTGTGTGTGTGTGTATAATCAAAGTGATTTGAATTTGCATTATATTTATGCTAATTTCCATCTTGTCTCATTATGTCTGAGGCTAAATAGCTCATCACTTAAACTGCTGATATGAATTATGATACAACACAATCATGATATATTGGAACGAACAGTAGAGATTGTAGACAGCACAATCTGTGTGTGTGTGTGTGTGTGTGTGTGTGTGTGTGTGTGTGTGTGCGTGCACATGCATGTGTGTGTGTGTATAAGAGACAGAGTGTGTCTACGTGATTGTGTGTACCATGCGTGTGTGTGTTTACCCATCACACAGAGGGTAAAAATGAATACCTAGGCTTGAGCTGGGACAATAAACCGAAAATGATTGACACCGACTACACCGACCACTTATCGTGGGCATTTTTCTGAAATCGTTCATTATGATAAGTAGCCTTCACTAGAGAAATGTGAAGTTTGAATGAAAATAAGTTTGCTAATATAGGTGATTGTTAAATAGGACAATTGATAGCTACAGCATCCTTGTCCATATCGCCCAGCTTTGACCCAGGCTATGATTAGCCTGTAGCCTGATTCCATCTTCTACATAGCACACGTCTCTTAAAGACATCCTCACAATAATCATCATGCTGGCTATTCGTTTAGGCCAACAATACTAGACAGATGAACGCAACATCTAACAGGAGTAAAACCACAGGAACCGAGCAAAGTAAATCCTTGATATGTTCTATGAACATAGTCATCACTTCTGTCCAGCTGTCGTTCTGCCTCTGTTTGGGTTAATAGTAGAAGACACATTTCAGTTGAATCCATTCAGTTGTACCACAAACTAGGTATCCTCTTGTCCCTTTCCCAGTGCTACTGTACGCTTTGGATTATAGATGTATTTTTGACCCACTGTGTTTATCCTTCTCAGGTCAATTTCTTGCTGAGGTCAGGTGCTAAGGCTAGCGATGTGTTGCTGCTACCGTGCCACTAGTATATTGTTCTAACAGTCAAGGTCAGGACTAGTCATCACAAACATCACTGTTTGGAGCCTTTCTAATAGCCAGAGGACCAATAAAATACTTTAGTGTGTGTGTGTGTGTGTGTGTGTGTGTGTGTGTGTGTGTGTGTGTGTGTGTGTGTGTGTGTGTGTGTGTGTGTGTGTGTGTGTGTGTGTGTGTCTGTGTGTAACACAGATTAGCCTACAGTGGCTGGTTGTTCATTAAAGTGAGTGGAGCAGAGAAATCAACAGGGCAGAGAATGAGCTGACAGGCTGTGCCTTCACCTTGCGCCTGACACCAAGACATATGCACCAAAACAGCACACCAATAAACAAACAGACCAAACAACTCAGAGAAGCTGCTTGTTTTGGCCTACAGCTCTTGATGCAACTCTTGCTCATGTGAGAGAAGGGAGAGGGATAGGGAAATGGAGAGCGAAGGAAAGAGAGCTGTAAGAGCGTGAGAGAGAGTGGGTGAGAAAGAGAGGTGAAAGGTTGAGTGAGCGAGAGGGGAATAGGTTGGGAGAGAGAAGGAGAGAAAGAGAGAGCGAGAAAGAAGTGAAAGGTTGAGTGAGTGAGAGAGAGGGGAATAGGTTGAGATAGAGAAGGAGAGAATGTGAGAAAGAGGTAAAGGAGGATGTGATAGAGAGAGAGAAGGGCCCTTGAGGCTTGTATATAAAACATGAGCAGCCTCTCCTGCAGCCCCTTATTGATTACACAGCCTGATGAGGTCCACTCTGATCCAGTCAGCAAAAACAAACATTAGCCACCTCTCTACTCAGACAGAACACACAGAGAGAGAGAGCGAGACCCAGTATCCCATGAGCTCCTCAATAGATTTTTTCTGTTTGTGCAATGGGGCTGCTATAATGTACTGTATGGGATGGAAATAAGGGGTTAATACAGGGTCAATAAAGTGGCCCAATGCTTTCTTTACCTCCAGAGGCTATCAACTCAATGAACAACACCACATAACATTCTCTGAAGTCCCTGTCAATACTATTCACTGTTATAACCCAAAGTCTTTGGTTACACATTTACTCATCACATCTCAGGTTCTGAGGAACACACAGCATATCTACCAGTGATGTTTATAAACCCTAGATTGCTAATTCTATGTAATGGCCATTGAGAGGTTTTGCAGCCACCGGTCGGCCATATTGGCACTCCCCAGAGGAGCAGTCCTCTATAGGAATCAATGGAATTATACAGTATTTAAATGTAATGTTTCAAGGACAAAATGACATGTATTTAAATACTTGTGTTGTTGTAGTGGGGACAGTAACATTAGGAATCTCAGAATTTTGGGGGTTACTACATGATTCCATGTGTTATTTCATAGTGTTGATGTCTTCACTATTATTCTACAATGTAGAAAATAGTAAAAATAAAGAAAATCCCTTGAATAAGTAGGTGTGTCCAAAACTTTTGACTGGTACTGTATAAATCCTTGATATCTAGCACTGTTGACAACATGAACCGATGCAAAGAGAGCAAAAATAAATCACCACAGAAATGTGTAGTGCAGGAATGCCTAAGGGAGAGGTTATATCCAGCTACAAGCCTCATTCATTATCAGGTGAGAAATAGCTCTGGAGAGAGAGACACTAAAGCAGGTGCTAGATTTACAAAACACAAACCTGCCTGTGAACTTAATCAGGGCTGTATCTATGGAGGCATGACTACCTTCCTAGTCCCTAGTTGGACTACATACATCATGGGTCTGGTACGAGGTGTATTGTAGGTCGAAACGCAACACGGTATTATCTCTGAATTGAAAAACAGATTGAATAACATCAGCGAAGAAACAACCGTGAGGATTGTACAGAGATCACATTGACTGAGGTCATGATGGACAGACATGGGAAAATGTTGGTGTTTTGTTCAGCTTTGCGTGTAATTTTCTTGATAAAAAAATAAAATATAATAATAGTAATAATTATATGAATATTAATCATGATAATATGCCATTTAGCAGACGCCTTTATCCAAAGCGACTTACTGTCGTGCGTGCATATGTCACGACGTGGCCCTTTGGGGGTGTATATCGTGGCCTCCCGCCTCTCTCACTCTCCCCACCGCAAGTTTTATGACTTTAGGATATAAATACCTGGTGGAAACTGCCGTATTGAGGGAGAGAGTACCAGAACAAAGAGCTTCTCTTAGTTTAAAACTCCTAATCCCCAAAATGGGAGAACTAAACAATATTTCTACTTTTGAGAATGTGGGAATGTTCCGTGGACACTTAAGGGACAGTCATGTCGAGTGTGTTTCATTTGGGGATCTCATGAGGGACAGGAAACACACATAACTGTATCTTTTAAAGTGTACATTTCCCAGCTGTCAGGTTTACATTTAAATATTGTGAAACGTATGTGATTAAACATGAAACTATTTGTGAAAAGATGTAATGTCATGTTAACCTTCTAAATCAGAGTATGGATTTTCATATAAAGCTGAACTAGTCCGTGGCCCAGACATCACAATAGGTGTCATAGAACCACCCCTTCTTCCACAAGTATAAAACACCATCCTACAAAATATACATTAAGTCAGAGAACGCCGGGACGGAGTTCCCACATTGGAATGGCTACAATTCTATAGACCATTAGACCATACAGCTGTAGTTTTGGCTACATGGCTGGAAATGGTTCAACTCTGAGACTATCGATCACTACAGGAGCAAATTCTAGACGCATAATTACTAGTCTGCAGCTAGAAATTACGTAAATCTAGAACGAGAATACCGACAACCGCCGAAGCATCTATTCTTTGAGAACATTTCCGAATGGTACTCTGAAGTATCCATTATAACCACCGACAACCATGAAAGACATTGTGACTTCTGGGAAAGTTAACCAGAGACTCTGATGAACTCTACAGGATGATTGAGGATTTCAACAGAGAAGAAAACAAAGACATACGAGCAGAAATATATACATTGCAATTATTCTCGAATGAGCGGCCGTTCATGTACAAAGGATTAGCATTTCAATTATTATAATTATCCACTGTGTGTAGTGAATCCATTTTGTCTTTCCCGTTCTTTCTCAGTCCCCACCCCTTCCCTTTGTCTACCAAGCCGTCATATCGGCTTAGCCCACTAGGGACTTTTCTATCATTGTTAGTAACCAATATCTACTGTTTGTTTGTTAAGTATTTCTGTGATTAGTTAGTAAATAAATATTAAGCCAATTTGTATATTGCTGATTCATTATGGAAACTTAGGGTTGGTGCAGCAGGGTTTGCGATGTTCAGTAATGAGAACTGATGAGGTATCACGTAATAATTAAACCTAGGAGCACTGATTTGATATAAATAAGTCTTCACATTTAATGATAGTCCAGACACGACACATTCATTTGTTGTATGGGTGGCCCCAACAAGAATCAAACCCACAACACTTGGTGTTGAAAGCGCCATGGTCTACAGACAGAACTTACCAGCTGAGCCCTGAGTTCTGTTGCTCCGATTGAATCCTGCACTTCTGCCACCCTCCTCGCTCAGGTTGCTAGGCAAACCAGAGCCCAGTGCGTGAGACCAGGCTGTATCTTCTTCCACTGGGGGTCCGGAGGGCAGCGCCAAGGGCCCACTTTCTGGACCCTCACCTCCCTGCTCTGCAGATCTCTCCACTGAGACCCAGGAGAGGGACCACGAGGCCTCCTTGGAGCTTCCCTGGATGACTGAGGCTGAGGGTGGAGGGGCTAGAGCTCCAGTACCTGGTCTGGATGGAGGGGAAGAGTCTCTGCTGTCTGACCCAGCAGGGGAGCTGCTGACTGGTGGTAGAGTTGTGCTGCGACTGGCTCCTGACTGCTCCTTCCTTGTGGTTCTCTCGTTGGATGGAGAGACTCTGATTATGGGTTTGCTGGTTCCAACGGGGAGACGGGTGAACTGGATCTTCCCTCCCGCCTCTTCGGAGGCCCCCTCAGCACTCCCCTCCTCTTTCACCATCACTCTCTCTCTCCCAACACTAGCCAGGCCATCTGCTCTAGTGGGAATATAATCCGGCTGGGGCGAGATCTCAACTTTTGACGGAGCCACATGTACCAACGTCCCCCCTTTGGGCTGAGTGGTGTCTGGGACAGCCTCCCGTCCTCCAGGGGTGGAGGAGGAGGCAGAGGACTTGCTCTCTGAGGCTGGGGTAGAGGTGAGCCGGGCTGGGGAGGACGAGGGCTCACCAGTGGGTGGTATATCATCTAGTTCCCCCAGCCCTAAGCTATCCCACCACCCATGACCCCATGAGAGTAAACCTGCAGGGGGAAGAAAGAGAAGAAGTTAGAGGAGGCAGTGGGAGAGATAGGATAGAGAAGGAAGGAGAAGAGGGAAAGGGCAGGAGCTGTAAGAAGAACGAGAGAGCGAGAGATCCTGCCAGAGCATAGCGGAGAGCATATCGTGTATACACTGTGCTCCCTGAGATACAAAACCAATACCTCTAAGCCTTTGTCTTCTATTGTGCCTCTATTTCTTTTATGTTTTATAGTTTTACCATCCCAGAAAACCCTTCATTGGAAGAAAAGGCTTAAAGAATGCAGACAACAATGCCCAAGGTTCCTTTCTCTGTTAAACATGTATGCCTTTGAGTTGAATGGGGCCAGAGAACATATCTGTATTAATGAAGCTTAGACGACTGAAAAGGGCAGTAAAACAGTTTCTGACCCAGACTAACATGCAAGCACACACTCACAAACACAGTGTCTCTTTCTCTCTTTTCTTTCTCTCTAGCTGTTTGTCTCAGTATCACAACCAAAATAAAGCAAAAAGTCCACACTAACCTGGAGCAGGAGAGCCAGGAGAACCGGTGGGCACAGTCCCGCTCTCAGTCCCCTCCGTAGTTCCCCTTCTCTCCACCTCTGGACTGCCTCTTCCTGGGGTACCTTCTGTCACCCCTGCCAGGTAGTTCCACGGCTTCCACATGGACTTCACTATCTTGGCCATCACCTTTAGACAGAGACCACCATACAGCCAATACAATGAATTTACTGTAATACAATTAACAATACTAGAGCCACAAAGTGCCTGTATGCCAAAGTACCCTGATGATACAGTACTTGTAATAAATCGATGTTGTAAAAATGTAGCAACCTTTCTGTCAGTAGGGGCTGATAACGCCTCTTTCTGTGTGGTAGAACTTGGACCGTGGCTGGGGGTGACTGGAGGTCTGAGGAAAACTCCAGAGTTAGGGTCCATGTCTTCCAGGTCTCCCCAGGCTAGAGAGCTCTCTCCTGGGCTCAGCTGCAGGGTGACATACCCCTCAGAGGACTCTGAGGACCAGGGGTCTGAAGCTGAGAAGATCAACACATTGAATTACAGTAACAATAATCATCCAAAAGCAGGTGCTTTGGTCAAAAGGAATGCTCTATATGTGCAATAGAATATCCTTTTAGATGTGGTTCAAGTTTCTTACAAGAGCCGGCCTCTTCCTCCAGATCAACCAATCCTGACCAGGTCGAAGGTGTGAGGTCACCAGAAGGTGAAAGGTTACGGCTCCCTGAGAAGATGGGAGAGAAGGGAGGATTATTCACAGAATAAGAAAAACCTTCTTGCCATTCAACCATGTTGAAAACCCATTACTCTACATCTATCCATTCATCTCCACACCCACCTGTGGTCGGGGGGTTGCTGCTGGTCTCAGTAGCCAGGGAAAGGCTGTCTGTTCCTGGAGTGCCTGTGTCGCTGGGGCCGGTCAGGTAGCTCCAGGGCTTCCACAGAGACGCGTAGATCTTAGAGATGGGGCCTGGCTTCTTTACGTTCCCTGATGAAACCATGAGGAATTGAAGAGCATACATGTGCAGGAGACAACACAACCCAATGAATGAACAATGACTGACGGTTCATGGTCAGTATGTGCAATACATTCCTGTCTAATGAATCATCTCTCTCCTCTCTCTTACGCTCTCTTCCACTAACTACAAGTCTATCCAGCACTTCCAGTGTAACAAGAGGATTCTAATATCCCATAACTCTTTGCATAATTTAGGAATAATTCTTAACAAAAGGGACCAGCTATGCTATAGTAGTTTGCAACAGTGGTGGTCTCATGAATCAAATTATTTTCAAAAGCTTCCTCATGTCATAACCAGTGTTGCTATGGTTACGTCCTTGGCAACACATGTCACGGTGGGCAACAGCATCGTCATGCTTACTTCAGTAGAGATGGTTAAGTCATACTGTAGCTACACCTCTATGAATAATTGAATCAGTGAATGGAGAAAAGGCCTTGGACATTTTAACATTGTGATGTTACATTATGAACTGTGTGTTTATCAGTGACTCGTGTAAGAGAAGTTCCCAGTTTAGCCTAACACTGACAATGTAACCTATGAACTCTGAACTCTTGGACTCCAGATCTGGACTTCATTCTCACCTCTGTAGCAATAGGCATCGTAGAGCGGTGTGGTGTCCGTAGCATTGGCTGATCCGCTGCTGGTTGTGGTTCCATTGGTGTTGGGAACGACGGTCCAGACCCCTGGCTGGGCCCCTCCACAGCCCTGCCTGGGCTGGGTGATAGGGTAGCGGACACTGCCGTCAGAGAGCCAGCCTGGAGCACAGCTGTCCAGCCCAGCCTTCCAGGCCAGGTAGAGCTGCCCCACCGTGGCCAACTGTCCTCCCAGGGAGATGCAGCGTTCTGAGGCAGAGGATAGAGTCAGACGCCCTGGGACCCATGAGTGGAATACCTCACCTGGATAGAGAGAGGAGGTTCTGACTCAGATATCTTTATTGTCCTTTCACAAGCCTACAAATTCACAAGGCAATTTTATTAAAGTGAGTCAGGAGTGGAAGTGAGATGTTTCTGTGTGTGTCTGCCTGTGTGTGTGTGTGCGTGTGGACATGTGTGTGTCTGCCTGTGTGTGTGTGTGTGCGTGCGTACAGCCATGCGTGTGTGTGTGTGTGTCTCACCGTCCAGTTCCCCGGCGAAACAGTAGACATCAAACAGCTCATTAGGGTCTCTCTTCCCATAATTCCTCACACCAGCCGAGTACTCCTGTTGTCCATAGCAACCAAGCTCTGGTGACTGGATAGGATAGCTGTGGAGATAATATTAATAGGATCAGAGTCAGAAAACTAGGCTCTGTGTTCGCACCAGATGTTCAAAATATCAAACTACGGCTGTCCTCCAAACAGTATGCGGTCTTCGTTGTATTGTGAGCGAGTGTTTGGATGTGACAGGAGTGACTGGGTCAGCTCTGTGTGTGTGTGTGTGTGTGTGTGTGTGTGTGTGTGTGTGTGTGTGTGTGTGTGTGTGTGTGTGTGTGTGTGTGTGTGTGTGTGTGCCCACCGGACAGTCTGGTCGGAGAGCCATCCGGCAGCACAGTTTGCATAGCCATTGTAGAAAACTGCCCACAGCTGGGTCGGCGTGGCGATGAGGGCAGAGTTCTCCTGACAGACCCACTGGGCGTCATCGAACGAGAGGGCGTAACGGTCACTAGGAGACCGGTAATGGAACACAACACCTGAGAGGAGAGACACAGAGGTGAGGTGACTGACAGACACATTCTCTTTCTTCTCTCTCTCTCTCTCTCTCTCTCTCCCCCTCGCTTGTATTTTTCTCTTTCTTGATCAACACCTCAAGGACACACACATACAGCACACGTATTCACAACAACAAAAAACAAACACTCAATTTGAGCAGCGTACGACACAGCCACACACAGGTCTGGGTTGTGATGCCAAGTGTGTATTTGTCTCAGACAAACAGATGGGAGCTTGTACAACCAATTAGATCATTAGGATGTTCGTTCACTGGCGAAGGTCACCCAATGAAATGTTACTCTCCACGTGGCATTGTAAGACACTAAATGATTATGCTAATATCAACATCGGAATGTGGAAAGACGTTTTTTCTCCCTTTTGTTCCCTCCCCTGCATCTGCTGCAGTATATCGGATGTCCGTGATATTGCCCAACTTTGACAGATTATACAGGTGGTCGGCAACCAAATAGGTTCACCGTTCCCATTCAAAACAGAAACCCGCTTTTAGCTGCACTTCATGGAAGAGCAGTCACAGGGTACTTGTCGTTGGTATTCAATCCATGTGCTTAATATTAATGACAGTGTTGCGGACTATTAGTCTGTTAATATGAACCCGTAATGACAACACAAACAGAAGCACAGAAAAGTAAGCCCGGAGAAAGTAATTGTGATATTGATATGATGAATCAATGTAATTAGTGTTGAATGAGATAAAGGAGGCTTTGTCCCAACACTCAATGGGAAGGACCAATGGTCATTAAGTAAAAGGTCACATTTTCACACTGAGGTTTCTAAGATGCTATTAATGATCATTTGAAGGGACAAAGAGCTTGGTTATCCACCGTATGGATTTGTCGAGCTTTCAGAAATACAATAACTAGGCTTTTTCACTATTGATGAACTCTACTCCACAACTGTAAAAATGAGAAGTGATTCACAAAACACACTAATTCAAGAATTCAAAGAAGGTACTCCTTGTAATTGTTGCAAACAAAGATATACTGTATTAAATCGGAGAGAAAACTTCAATTACAACGACATGCAGTCAGTTACAGTATAAACTCCTCACCCATGACCACAAGGGGCAATACGTCTCGCTCGTAGTTGTCGCCCACCACAACCTGGCAGTGGTAGGTGCCTGTGTCGTTGCTACGGAGGCCTGAGATCTCCATGGTAGCATTTCGGTTGTTGGCAGCGTATCCAAGCAACCTGACCCGCCCAGCGAAAGCCTTATTCACCTTCACCACGTCACCTTTGGCAAAGAGTTACAAAATATGTTTGTTTTTCTATGAAAGTGTATACTCTACATCATTTGGTCATAATGAATGACCTGTTGTAATACAAAAATTGATTGAAATGAATATCCTACTAGTTGAAACAGTCTACAACCATGTTGGCTGAAACACTGTCATTGAATCATTAGCTTTAATTTCAGACTATTGTTACTTTCTTTACCTTTGGCTGAGAGAACCATCTGCTCCAGGGGCTCCCCCATTCCTCCACGCAGTACCCAGGTTCGGGTCCACTGGATATGGGGAGGCTGGCTAGAGGGGCTGGGCTCACTGGGCTCGTGGGTGAAGACGCAGGGGAGGTGAGCGAACCCGGCCAGTGGCTCTTGTACGGTAGGGTGGATGACTCTACGCATGTTCACTATGGAGGCTGCCTCGCTCACCCCTGAGGAGAGGAAGAAGAAGAGGTAGGGTGGATGACTCTATGCATGTTCACTATGGAGGCTGCCTCGCTCACGCCTATGGAGAGGAAGAAGAGGCAGGGTGGATGACTCTATGCATGTTCACTATGGAGGCTGCCTCGCTCACCCCTAAGGAGAGGAAGAAGAAGAGGCAGGGTGGATGACTCTATGCATGTTCACTATGGAGGCTGCCTCGCTCACCCCTAAGGAGAGGAAGAAGAAGAGGCAGGGTCGTGAGGGAAAAAGGGAAGAAGAGATCAAATGTACTCCTATGCGTTCACTCAATATGGGGGCCGATCTACCCACCATTGGCTTGAATGGTAAGTCTATTTCTATGTAAGATCCTCAAGTAAGCTGAAACAGACAGGAGTAATGGTTAGTTCCGTCAGTTTGGTCTATTAGAGCCAAGCCAATTACCTATTGAGAGAGCAGAAGAGGAATGAGAGGAGCTGAGATTCCAGGGTGCCATACTTAACCAGACCTCTGGGATTCATTACCAGAGTAACACTCAGAGAATGTTCCGGAACCCAACTCGGTGAAACTCCATTCCAGTAGAGGTGACACAACAGCACTGTGTAGAGTCACACACACACACACACACACACGCACATACACACACACACACACACACACACACACACACACACGCGCGTACATGCACACGCACACACTTGACACTTGGCTGGGTAGACAGATAATTAATTCCAATTTCAGTATGCTTATTTCATCACATTCATATCTGCATTCATGCACCTGCTTTCCCTCTCTCGCTCTCTTTCTCCTCTCTCTTTTTGTCCCCCATCCCCCTCTTTCATTCTCTCCCCTCTCTACCACTAACCTCTCTGTCCCCTCTTTCCTCTCTTCTCCTTTCCCTCACTCCCTCTCCCCTCCCCTCTCTTTGATTTGATTGGACGTAAAAGTGTCGGGACGGTGTTTGCCGCACAAAGAACAGGGTTCATCACTCTGCAGGTGGGCATCAGCAGTTCGCTCACTCCAGATGCCGTGAGATACAGCCTCAGGGTAACCATGGAAATGGGAATACCGGTAAAGGCCAACTACAAGGCTCTCCCATCTGCATTTAGATTGGAATGTCTTCACAAGTGGAACCCCCCCTAGAGAGAATCCCCATGTCAGTATTCTAACAATCAGCTTTATCCCCAAGCCAGAAGTAATCACAAACACTGTTTGCTACGTGGAGAGAGAGAGAGACAGACTGAGAGATGAACACAGACAACTGTGAATGGAAAAACAGATGGAATTGACAGCAGAAAAAGGAAACAGGGAGACTCCTAACAATGGAAACAGGGAGACTCCTAACAATGGAAACAGGGTGGAGATGACACGGAGGACTTTTTAACAATGGAAACAGGGTGGAGATGACACGGAGGACTTTTACTGTCAGCAACAGAAGCCGCTCTCCTATTGTATGCTCGTCAGAGTGGCAAACCGTGTGTAGATCTGGCCAGTATTAGGCCTTACGAAGTGTCAATCAAGGATGTATTGTTCCTCTCATTTGTCTCATTCTTGTCCCTGCCTATTACTAATGGTTGACAAGTTTCATGCAGTGTAGCGCTGACATACAGGAGCCCTGACAGTGATATGAGAGAGAAGCACGTTATTCAGTCGTGTCTGTTCTGCTACTGCATAGCTGTCTTCACTTGTGCCGGGCTCGTCAAATAGGATGGTTCCTCAGCTTCATGTCAATAAGTGATAGATATACAATCACACACACACATCAAAGCCCAGCAGAGTCAAAGACCGCGAGGCATTCTCTCCCAGAAAATGCATGCCTTTCCATCCCCCAGCCATCTATCTATTAGCTGGGATATCCATGGCAACAGCAGCTGGAGGATAGTGTCCAGATAGGTTGTGTGGTGTGTGGGGGAAGGTTAGGTAGGAGAGTGATATACCGTAACCTGTGAGTGGCCTCTGAGACCCTTCGTCCATCTGAGCAACAGAGAGCAATAACCACACGTACATGCACGCGTGTACCAGAGACGCACACACACACACACACACACACACACTCAATTACATTACAGTATCTGCTTTTGAGCCAAATCCCATTAAGTTCTTTCAAATAATGTAGACCATGACGGAGACGAAACGAGGAAAGGAAGGTAACTACAGACGTAGGATCTTAATTTGATCACTCTTTTTTTTGCTTACACTTTTCCTGGCAGGAAATGCAAACCTGTAGTGTATTAGAGGTTCTGAAAGGCTTCGAAAGTTTGTAATTTCCACTTTAATGTAAGATTTGATGAATCAAAAAATGTATCAACCCCTACAAAAAAAGAATCCACATAATAATGACCATTTCCTGTTGCTGAATGATTATTCTTCTGCTGTAGCAAACTGGGTCAAATGAAGATCCTACATCTGTATCTAAGCCTATTGGGACACAGTCAGTTTGTGGTTCCTGTAACATCACAGGTTTTAACCACATGCTTAGATAGACTTCCTGTCTTCGTTGCTCCAGCACAGGACAATTTGACGCAGTGTAATTGAACAGACGGTCAACTAAATGACCATCAATGGGTCTGGAACAGTTCCAGCACACTCCCACAGAGCCTGTCTGCAAACATCCACATCGTGTTTCTCCATTACAACGTTCAGACTAAATGACCATCAATGGGTCTGGAACAGTTCCAGCACACTCCCACAGAGCCTGTCTGCAAACATCCACATCGTGTTTCTCCGTTACAACATTCAGACTACACAATCAAAAAGTAGTAGCAGTCAACATTACTACTGATCCGAAACTTGTTCGCTCGGGCCACATTTTCGGCTTCTATTTTCCGAAAATGTGCCTGGGATTTCCAGCAGCACCTCGTGTTGATGATGTGTTGTCCACCAGCTTCCCAGAAACTGAGGGCTGAAACCAGTGTGCATGTCAGAATGAAGGATGAGCAGAAACTGAGGGCTGAAACCAGTGTGCATGTCAGAATGAAGGATGAGCAGAAACTGAGGGCTGAAACCAGTGTGTCAGAATGAAGGATGAGCAGAAACTGAGGGCTGAAACCAGTGTGCATGTCAGAATGAAGGATGAGCAGAAACTGAGGGCTGAAACCAGTGTGCATGTCAGAATGAAGGATGAGCAGAAACTGAGGGCTGAAACCAGTGTGCATGTCAGAATGAAGGATGAGCAGAAACTGAGGGCTGAAACCAGTGTGCATGTCAGAATGAAGGATGAGCAGAAACTGAGGGCTGAAACCAGTGTGTCAGAATGAAGGATGAGCAGAAACTGAGGGCTGAAACCAGTGTGCATGTCAGAATGAAGGATGAGCAGACACTGAGGGCTGAAACCAGTGTGTGTGTCAGAATGAAGGATGAGCAGAAACTGAGGGCTGAAACCAGTGTGTCAGAATGAAGGATGAGCAGAAACTGAGGGCTGAAACCAGTGTGCCAGAATGAAGGATGAGCAGACACTGAGGGCTGAAACCAGTGTGTCAGAATGAAGGATGAGCAGAAACTGAGGGCTGAAACCAGTGTGCCAGAATGAAGGATGAGCAGAAACTGAGGGCTGAAACCAGTGTGTCAGAATGAATGATGAGCACAGATAAGAGCACTCACCTAGGCCAGCACACAGAAGCAGCAGCAGAGACGGGACAGCCTGTCGACCAGGTACATGCACAGCCACAGCCATCCTGGACCTGCAAAGAGAGAGAGAGGGGGGGTTGAGAGAGTGAGATAGGTAGATGGAGTCGAGAGGCGAGAGAGAGAGAGAGGGGGATAGACGGGGACAGAGACCATTAAGATTCACGTTGCATGGTTAAAGTAGTATTTTTCTGTCAATATCTCACTCTCTCTCTTACACTTCTCCCCAGGTACATTCTGTAGGTCAATGGGCTATGAGCACGTACACTGCGTGTGTTCCGTGTGTCCTGTCCTGTATGTGTACCTCGTGTTGCATCCCCTCACCAAAGAGTGAGCTGCATAGACATTAAAAGCTTATTTTGTCTCCATTCTTCTATTGTATTATGCAAGAGGACGGAATTTTTGCGCTACGCCCTGTTGAGCTGCTAGATCACCTTCAATGTGCGCAGACATGGCGACCTTTGACCTATTCTCCATGAACCACATGAGGAATGAGTCTCTGGCAGAGAGGGAGTCGTGCAGAGAGCCTGGCTGCGAGCCCCACCCCTCTCAATCAACACAGAAAGACAAGACAGAAGTAACATTGACAGTAGAGCATCTAAGAATGGCCGAGGGGGATGGACCATTCAAAGAAATGGAATGTGGGTTTGGTATCTTTGTGGTATAGGAGGAAACTGTGCAAACTGACAATAACGTTTTATTCCATCTTTCTCCCATTCCTGAAAATGCATTGCCTCTTCACCTACTGTACAACCACGCTTGCAATACAATCAGTTCTGAATTTAAATGGCTTAGAGGACATGTCCATAGGATGAAGAAAATCAGTCGAGCATTCAAAGGGTGTATAGACAAGCTACGTAAAAAGATCAAATGATTTGTGCGAAGGACTGGCAAACGGGAAATCCTGTGTTCAGACGGTTTTGCATGTACCAGGGCAACTCCAGCTGTATACTAACCAGCCTCACCCTACTGACTACAGCCATTGGATGTCGTTGATGCCTTCTTCTAAGACTCCTTTCTGCATGTCTTCCCTTATTTCACAACCAGAGTTGTCTTAGGCGGAGAAAAGAACTCAAGGAGGCTCTAGGAGGCTCTCGACTGTCGGCGAATGGGGCTGTCCATTCTGAATGTATGGGCTGACTACAAGACATTCAAAGAGGGCCGACAGAGCACACAGTAGAGATCCAACCAGGCAACCACCACTGTGATAGACAGGTCTGGGAGAAGGGAGATACAGTCTTGCTCTGTGTTGAGCTGCTGTCCATCAGTGCAAAACAGCAAAGGCCCTGAACCCATGCCTTAGCTATCATGACTTCAGCAGGAAAGGAAGCCTATCCCCCCCTCTCCCACCCCCCTGTCTCAAAGCATTCCACCAAGTCTTTCAGTGGGATTCTCCCTTAATGCTTGCTAAGGAGGATTTCCGGCACTTCCAAACCTAAATGGATGAAACTGCTATGCGCCACAAGAGAAATTGAAAACCAGTGAAATACACAGCATTGATCCATCCATCTTTCCACCCCATGTTTGTGTAAGGAAGGGGCCACCTCTAAATTACTCCCTACGATCGCATACATCTAGTGGGCATGAGCTCTCTCCCCGGCCCGCTCTCATTACCACAGATATGAGCAGGCTTGTGTGTGTGTGTGTGTAAGGAAGGGGACACCTCTAAATTACTCCCTACGATCGCATACATCTAGTGGGCATGAGCTCTCTCCCCGGCCCGCTCTCATTACCACAGATATGAGCAGGCTTGTGTGTGTGTGTGTGTGTGTAAGGAAGGGGCCACCTCTAAATTACTCCCTATGATCGCATACATCTAGTGGGCATGAGCTCTCTCCCCGGCCCGCTCTCATTACCACAGATATGAGCAGGCTTGTGTGTGTGTGTGTGTGTGTAAATTACTCCCTATGATCGAAGGGGCCACCATTCTAAATTAGGCTAAGGAAGGGCCACCCTACTCCCGATCGCATACATCTAGTGGGCATGAGCTCTCTCCCCGGCCCGCTCTCATTACCACAGATATGAGCAGGCTTGTGTGTGTGTGTGTGTGTGTGTAAGGAAGGGGACACCTCTAAATTACTCCCTACGATCGCATACATCTAGTGGGCATGAGCTCTCTCCCCGGCCCGCTCTCATTACCACAGATATGAGCAGGCTTGTGTGTATCTCTACAGTATACGCCTTCCAACTCAGCTCAGACTCACATAAATAGAGTCAGCAGTGACTGAGGGTTGTTCAGTCCCTTCAGTTAATCAACCCACTAGCTGCTCCGGTCTGGATTCATGATACACAGGCACCTGAGAGCACTTCATCTGTCTCAGTGACACACACAAACACACACAAATTACCACCAGCCCAGTGGGAATGCTCTTTCCCAGAGGAGGCAAGAAAAGAAACGTGCGCACACACACGCCATGCTGACACACGTCACACATACAACACATAACAAACCCCGCATGTTCCTTGTGGGATCTGCTGTCCCCTCTACCTGGCCGTGGATAGAGTATCGCTCTAGTCTCCTTCCACTGGCAGAGGACCTAATGTCAAAGTGGAAGTATGTGTTTTTATATATTTTTTTTTACAAAATAATAAAAAATTAAAAGCCGAAATGTCTTGAGTCAATAAGTATTCAACCCCTTTGTTATGACAAGCCTAAATAAGTTCAGGAGTAAAAATTTTTTTTACAAAATAATAAAAAATTAACAAGTCACAATAATAAGTTTGACAAGCCTAAATAAGTTCAGGGTAAAAACTCACTCTGTGTGCAATAATAGTGTGTTTAATATGATTTTTGAATGACTACCTCATCTCTGTACCCCACACATACAATTATCAAGTATGGTCCCTCAGTAGAGCAGTGAATTTCAAACACAGATTCAACCACAAAGACCAGGAAGGTTTTCCCAATGCCTCACAAATAAACATACACTGAGTATCCATTTGAGCATGGTGAAATTATTAATTACACTTTGGATGGTGTATCAGCACACCTTGTCACTAAAAAGATACAGGCGTCCTTCCTAACTCAGTTGCTGGAGAGGAAGGAAACTGCTCAGGGATTTCACTATGAGGCCAATGGTGACTTTAAAACAGTTACAGAGTTGAATGGCTGTGATAGGAGAAAACCGAGGACTGATCAACAACATTGTAGTTACTCCACAATACTTACAAATGACAGAGTGAAAAGAAGGAAGCCAGAATATTCCAAAACAATCCTGTTTGCAATAAAGCGCTAAAGTAAAACTGTAAAAAATGTGGCAAAGAATTCACTTTATATCCAGAATGCAAAGCGTTATATTTGGGGAAAATCCAACACAGCACGTCACTGAGTACCACGCTTCATATTTTCAAGCATGGTGGTGGCTGCATCATGTTATGGGTATGCTTCTCATCGGCAAGGACTAGGTTGTTGTTGTTGTTGTTTTTTTTTTGGGGGGGGGGGGTAAAAATAAACGGAATAGAGCTAAAAATCCTAGAGGAAAACCTGGTTTAGCATGCTTTTCAACAGACACTGGGTGAAATGTTCACCTTTCAGAGAACCTAAAACACAAGGTCAAATATACACTGGAGTTGCTTATCAAGACAACATTGAATGTTCCTGAGTGGCCAAATTACAGTTTTGACTTATAGTGCATTCAGAAAGTATTCTGATCCCTTCCTTTAAAAAACAATGTTGTCACCTTACAGCCTTCTTCAAAAATTGATCAAATATTTTTTTTCTCATCAATTTACATAAAATACCAAATAATGACGAAACAAAAATAGGTTTTGCAAATGTATTAAAATAAAAAATTGAAATATTGTATTTATATAAGTATTCAGACACTTTGCTATGAGACTCAAAACTGATCAATGTTTCCATAGATGTTTCTACAACTTGATTGGAGTCCACCTGTGGTAAATTCAATTGATTGGACATGATTTGGAAAGGCACACACCTGTCTATATAAGGTCCCACAGTTGACAGTGCATGTCAGAGCAAAAACCAAGCCATGAGGTCGAAGGAATTGTCCGTAGAGCTCAGAGACGGGATTGTGCCAAGGCACAGATCTGGGGAAGGGTACCAAAAAAATGTCTGCAACATTGAAGGTCCCAAAGAACACAGTGGTCTCCCTCATTCTTAAATGGAAGTTTAGAACCACCAAGACTTCCTAGAGCTGGCCGCCCAGCCAAACTGAGCAATCGGGGGAGAAGGGCATTGGTCAGGGAGGTGACCAAGAACCCGTTAGTCACTCGGACAGAGCTCTAGAGTTCCACTGTGGAGATGGGAGAACCTTCCAGAAGGACTACCATCTCTGCAGCACTCCACCAATCAGGCCATTATGGTAGAGTAGCCAGACAGAAGCCACTCCCCAGTAAAAGGCACATGACAGTCCACTTGGAGTTTGCCAAAAGGCACCCAAATGACTCTCAGACCATGAGAAACAATATTCTCTGGTCTGATGAAACCACGATTGAACTCTTTGGCCTGACTGCAAAGCATCATGTCTGGAGGAACCCTGGCACCATCCCTACGGTGAAGCATGGTGGTGTCAGGACCTCAGACTGGGGTGAAGGTTTACCTTCCAATAGGACAACGACAACTAAGCAATTGGCCAAGACAACGCAGGATTGGCTTCGGGACAAGTCTCTGAATGTCTTTGAGTGGCCCAGCCAGAGCCCGGACTTGAACCCGATCGAACATCTCTGGAGAGACCTGTGCAGTAACGTTCCCCATCCAACCTCACAGTCTGAGAGGATCTGCAGAGCAGAATGGGAGAAACTCCCCAAATACAGGTGTGCCAAGCTTGTAGCATCATACCCAAGAAGACTCGAGGCTGTAATCACTGCCAAAGGTGCTTCAACAAAGTACTGAGTAAAGAGCCTGAATACTTATGTAAATGTGATATTTTATTTATTTATTATTATTTTTTATTTTTTATTCATTTGCAAAAGTTTCTAAAAAACAGTTTTTGCTTTGTCATTATGGGGTATTGTGTGTAGATTGATGAGGGGGAAAAACTATATAATCAATTTTAGAATAAAGCTGTAATTTAGCAAAATGTGGAAAAAGTTAAGGGGTCTGAATACTTTCTGAACGTCTGTCTAGCAATGATCAACAACCAATTTGACAGCGCTTAAATCATTTTTTAAAGGATAATGTGCAGTGTGCAATCCAGGTATGCAAAGCTTTTAGAGACTTGCCCAGAATGACTCACAGCTACCAAAGGTGATTCTAACATGTATTGACACAGGGATGTGAATACATACACTACCAGTGAAAAGTTATAGAACACCCACTCATTCAAGGGTTTTTCTTAATTTGACTATTTTCTACATTGTAGAATAAGAACTATGAAATAACTCATATAGAATCATGTAGTAACCAAAAACCTGTAACACAAATTAAAACACAATGAAAACACAAATGTAACATATATTTTATATTTCAGATTCTTCAAATAATCACCCTTTGCCTTGATGACAGTTTTTCACACTCTTGGCATTCTCTCAAACAGCTTCACCTGGAAGGTGTTTTCCAACATTCTTGAAGGAGTTCCCACAAATGCTGAGCACTTGTTGGCTGCTTTTCGTTTACCGTGCGGTCCAACTCATCCCAAACCATCTCAATTTGGTTGTGGTCAGGTGATTGTGGAGGCCAGGTCATCCGATGCATCACTCTCCTTCTTGGTCTAATATCCCTTACACAGCCTGGAGGTGTGGTGGGTCATTGTCCTCTTGGAAAACAACTGATAGTCCCACTAAGCGCAAACCAGATGGGATGACGTATCAGGCTGTAACAACAACGTTTGGAATATCAAGGGGTATAAGTCAAGGGGTATGAATACTTTGGGAAGGCACTGCAAGTCTCAATGCCTCCTGGGAAAAAGAGGTCAGTAACTGTTCAATAGTGTTTCATGAGTTAATTAAGAGGACACACTTTCGTTGACAACTACAACCTGGGGAAAGGATTGCAGGCCCCGGTTGATGCAACAGACTATTAACCTTCCCTTGATATTTCATTACATGTCAATCTAGGAAGAGATGAAAGAAGAGGAAACAAAGAGGACGACAATGGAATGTTCAGTCATGATGACTGTGTGTGTGTGTGTGTGTGTGTGTGTGTGTGTGTGTGTGTGTGTGTGTGTGTGTGTGTGTGTGTGTGTGTGTGTGTGTGTGCCTGTGTTAGTGTTTGGCTTTTATAGAGCATAGCATTGTTTTATAAAGAGAAACCGTGTCATAAAGCAAAACTGTCAGACGTTGCGTCATGTTTTTTTTACTCTCGCTGGGGACCTGGCAGCTGAAAATGACTTCTCTCTTTCCTTAATCGTGTCTTACAAAAACAATTACCTATTCAGAGCGGCGGAGGGCTCCAAATGATGGACAGACTAAGTGAGGGGTAGAGAGGAGAGGCGAGGGCCACTTTCAAACCAACTAGTCAAATAATGCCAAATCGAACTGCCAATTTGAAATTTAAAAGCTCTTTGAAAATGGACAGGCTGGCACAGGTGGTAACCTGGCATAATGCTATTTGCATTGCTATGATATGGTGTGGACTGGGGCTGTACCTCATAGCTGGTCTTGCGCTTTGACATTGAGGATGGGTTTTAATTGCTATACTTCTAGGAGCAGAACATTGTTTGTGCCATCATTTTGAGAAGGTAATGTGCTAGGTAATATTTGATCATCTGTGAGAACATCATTCTTTATCCCTATAGGCTCAGCATGGCATTGTGACATAATACCAGGAAAGACTAAATGACTCAGCAACAGAAAAACCTAAGTCATGGGCACATTTGTCTAGGAAATAGGAAGTAGACAAAGAATTGCACAGTAATTACTTAAGACATTATCAGAAGTAGCTACCCGACTACAACTCCCCTCCCCCCGCCAAACCCAAATCCTCATCTAAAGATCTGAACACCAGGAAAGGTAATGGAGCTGAATTAGGCATTATTCTCTCCCTGCTACCCCCCCAGGTATTTTGATCTGTGTGTTTGAATAGTGACACACACACTTTCCACTTGTGTGTCGAATAAGTCTGTTGAATAAACACACTCAAAACAGCTAATGACTCATGAAATGCTGCTGGTGGGAATCATGAGAAGAGAGAGGCTCTGAAAGGAGCAACGTGGTCTCAGGGAAATGTGTATTATTCTGGGACACTCCATTTAGTATGATGTTACGTTAGGTTCAATTATACATGGAATAGCGGTCTTCCAATAGCATACGAATTAGAATATATAGTACTATACATCTTACATGGCCATACAATAGCATACAAATTAGAATATATAGTACTATACATCTTAACTGACCATACGAATTAGAATATATAGTACTATACATCTTACCTGGCCATACAATAGCATACGAATTAGAGGATATATAGTACTATACATCTTACCTGGCCATACAATAGCATACGAATTAGAGGATATATAGTACTATACATCTTAACTGGCCATACAATAGCATACGAATTAGAGGATATATAGTACTATACATCTTAACTGGCCATACAATAGCATACGAATTAGAGGATATATAGTACTATACATCTTAACTGGCCATACAATAGCATACGAATTAGAGGATATATAGTACTATACATATCATATGAATTGGGTGATGTAAGTTATCATATGTCTTGGAGGACGTATAGTATTATATGTCTTTCTCTGAGACCAGCTTGTTTGTTGCATTGTAACAACAATGGAGAATTTACGTTGGTGGTGAGGTGAACTAACAACAAAGGTTACGATCATTCACTTGAAAAGTTGGGGGAACTAAAAGGACGAAGTTGAGGTGAATTGGGTTAAGTTTAGAATAAGGGTTAGGGGAAGGGGTTAGCTAAAATGCTACAGTTGTTCCCAACGTGACTCGAACATGCAACATTTGGAATTCTAGATGGTCGCGGATTACGACCACCCATCCTCCCCGACCAACCTCCCTACTTTTGTTTCTGTCTAAAGTAACTAGACCATTTGTAGGTATCATACGCCTTGGAGGTGCTCAGAAATCCGGAGAGTAAGTTTCGTATGGCTCTGAGACCAGGCTGAGAGGAAAGGAGAGGTGAGTAGAGGAATCAGAGAAATACGGAGAGTAAGTTTCGTATGGCTCTGAGACCAGGCTGAGAGGAAAGGAGAGGTGAGTAGAGGAATCAGGGAGGAATCAGAGAAATACGGAGAGTATGTTTCGTATGGCTCTGAAACCAGGCTGAGAGGAAAGGAGAGGTGAGTAGAGGAATCAGGGAGGAATCAGAGAAATACGGAGAGTAAGTTTCGTATGGCTCTGAAACCAGGCTGAGAGGAAAGGAGAGGTGAGTAGAGGAATCAGGGAGGAATCAGAGAAATACGGAGAGTAAGTTTCGTATGGCTCTGAGACCAGGCTGAGAGGAAAGGAGAGGTGAGTAGAGGAATCAGGGAGGAATCAGAGAAATACGGAGAGTAAGTTTCGTATGGCTCTGAAACCAGGCTGAGAGGAAAGGAGAGGTGAGTAGAGGAATCAGGGAGGAATCAGAGAAATACGGAGAGTAAGTTTCGTATGGCTCTGAGACCAGGCTGAGAGGAAAGGAGAGGTGAGTAGAGGAATCAGGGAGGAATCAGAGAATGAAAAAATGTACAATGCTTCTGATATGATGGAGGGAGAGTTTGGTTTAATAGGATCCCCATTAGCTACTGCACATGTAACAGCTACTCTTCCTGGTGTCCACATGAAACGTATAAACACATGACAAAGTACAGAGCAGTTATATACAAACAACATAACAAGATATTACATTAAATAAAATACTAAGAAATAAAATAATGATGTATAGGAAAGACACCAAGAGAAAAATACTATTTACACACTATTTGTGAGAGAAAAGAGGAGAGAAGGAGAGAGGCAAGATAAGAACAATAATTAAGGTTCAGGACAAAGAGAGAGAGTTAGACAATTATAACTACAAAAAGATGCTCTCAGAAAAAAAGGTTCCAAAAACGTTCTCCGGCTGTCCCCATAGGAGAACCCTTTTTGGTTCCAGGTATAATCATTTTGGGTTCCACGTAGAACCCTCTATGGAACGGGTTCTACATGGAACCGAAAAGGGTTCTCCTATGGGGACAGCCAAATAACCTTTTTAGGTTCTAGGTAGCACCTTGTAGATGCAAAATGACTGCCAAACTGGTGTGGAAAAGAGACATCGCAGAGCTAGGCAGTGAAACACAACATTGTTTATCTTTAAAATGGCATCAATCACAAGTGGGTCACGTAAGTGATGATTTCCATTGGGCTTGACGATTATTGGAGCAAATAGCCTGGAACCATGCTGCGGTAAGCCCCACAATATTGAGGTTACCGCCCAGAACATAAGCATGACAGATGGATGAAGCCATCTACAGTAAGTCTACTCAATCATACTGTACTAACCCTACTGTAACAGCTTACCAGCCGTCCATACCCCTCTTTCTGTCTCCCATGTCCTCACATTTTAAGTGGGGGGAGTGAATGGGACTACTATATTTACCTTACTGTTAGTCTATACAACCATATGGCTCTACAAATAAAATGTATTATTATTATTTCTACCCAAACAAAAACCCGAACCCTCTCACTCTGTCTCCTTACATCTTACGTGGGGGAAGGGAATGGGACCACTGACTAACCTACTGCAACATCCTCTTGTCACCGAGCTCACGAGGTTCTAATGAAAGGCTAAGATTTGGCCTGCTGCGTGCCATAGACAGAGACACAGAATTCTCAATGACTCTGAGGTCATGAAGCATTATAATGCTTCATGTCATTACTGAGGAGCAGTAGCCTAATGACAGCGTTATCACATTACACAATGCCTACAGATACAATACCATATTGATCATAGAAATATATATATTCAACATACTTATCAAATAAGTATTGCTATATATAGCTCAAATGTAGCATAACTGAGCACAGTGCTTCCACATGACTTATGTGCAGTACACCCTGGTGTGCTTTACTCAGGCGCTGCGTACCTGAGAGAGATACAAAGGCACAGTGGCATAGAGCCCCCTGTGGAGCTATACCACTGCAATGGAACTATAAACATTTCATTTATCAGTGGAAGACGTTCATGCAGTGTGTGTGTGTGTGTGTGTGTGTGTCTTCACTGACAGCAGGGAGCTGTCTGTGAAGACAGATGCTAAATGCACTCAATCAACGCAGCTCAATCAACCTACGTACTGGATTTGTGTTAAAAAGCAAGTGTAACCAACTTTGTAACGTTGTGCGAGAGAGAGATGGTGATGAAGACAGAGAGAGAGATGGTGATGAAGACAGAGAGAGAGAGATGGTGATGAAGACAGAGAGAGAGAGATGGTGATGAAGACAGAGAGAGAGAGATGGTGATGAAGACAGAGCGAGAGAGATGGTGATGAAGACAGAGCGAGAGAGATGGTGATGAAGACAGAGAGATGGTGATGAAGACAGAGAGAGAGAGATGGTGTTAGAGAGAGAGAGATGGTGATGAAGACAGACAGAGAGAGATATGGTGATGAAGACAAAGAGATGGTGATGAAGACAGAGAGAGAGAGATGGTGTTAGAGAGAGAGAGATGGTGATGAAGACAGACAGAGAGAGAGAAATGGTGATGAAGACAGAGAGAGAGAGATGGTGATGAAGACAGAGAGAGATGGTGATGAAGACAGAGGTAGAGATGGTGATGAAGACAGACAGAGAGAGAGAGAGAGAGATGGTGATGAAGACAGACAGAGAGAGAGAGAGAGAGATGGTGATGAAGACAGAGAGAGAGAAATGGTGATGAAGACAGAGAGAGAGAGATGGCGATGAAGACAGAGAGAGAGAGATGGCGATGAAGACAGAGAGAGAGAGATGGTGATGAAGACAGAGAGAGAGAGATGGTGATGAAGACAGAGAGAGAGAGATGGTGATGAAGACAGAGAGAGAGAGATGGTGATGAAGACAGAGAGAGAGAGATGGTGATGAAGACAGAGAGAGAGAGAGATGGTGATGAAGACAGAGAGAGAGAGATGGTGATGAAGACAGAGAGAGAGAGATGGTGATGAAGACAGAGAGAGAGATGGTGATGAAGACAGAGAGAGAGATGGTGATGAAGACAGAGAGAGAGATGGTGATGCCGTAAAAGGGGCAGATGAAGCGGTATTCTGGTCAGGCTCTGGAGACGGGCACATCGCGCACCACTCCCTAGCATACTACTCGCCAATGTCCAGTCTCTTGGCAACAAGGTTGATGAAATCCGAGCAAGGGTAGCATTCCAGAGGGACATCAGGGACTGTAACGTTCTTTGCTTCACGGAAACATGGCTCACTCGAGAGACGCTATCGGAGTCGGTGCAGCCAGCTGGTTTCTCCATGCATCGCGCCGACAGAAACAAACATCTTCCTGGTAAGAAGAGGGGCGGGGCGTATGCTTTATGGTTAACGAGATGTGGTTTGGTCACAACAACATACAGGAACTCAAGTCCTTCTGTTCACCTGATTTAGAATTCCTCACAATCAAATGATGACCTCATTATCTACCAAGGGAATTCTCTTCGATTATAATCACAGCCGTATATATTCCCCCCCCAAGCAGACACATCGATGGCTCTAAACAAACTTTATTTGACTATTTGCAAACTGGAATCCATATATCCTGAGGCTGCATTCATTGTAGCTGGGGATTTTAACAAGGCTAATCTGAAAACAAGAATCCCTAAATTGTATCAGCATATCGATTGCGCAACCAGGGCTGGTAAAACCTTGGATCATTGCTATTCTAACTTCCGCGATGCATATAAGGCCCTGCCCCGCCCTCCTTTCGGAAAAGCTGACCACGACTCCATTTTGTTGCTCCCTGCCTACCGACAGAAGCTAAAACAAGAAGCTCCCACGCTGAGGTCTGTTCAACGCTGGTCCGACCAATCTGATTCCACGCTCCAAGACTGCTTCCATCACGTGGACTGGGATATGTTTCGTATTGCGTCAGACAACAACATTGACGAATACGCTGATTCGGTGAGCGAGTTCATTAGAACGTGCGTTGAAGATGTCGTTCCCATAACGATTAAAACATTCCCAAACCAGATACCGTGGATTGATGGCAGCATTCGCGTGAAACTGAAAGCGCAAACCACTGCTTTTAATCAGGGCAAGGTGACCGGAAACATGACCGAATATGAACAGTGTAGCTATTCCCTCCGCAAGGCAATCAAACAAGCTAAGCGTCAGTATAGAGACAAAGTAGAATCGCAATTCAACGGCTCAGACACAAGAGGTATGTGGCAGGGTCTACAGTCAATCACGGATTACAAAAAGAAAACCAGCCCAGTCACGGACCAGGATGCCTTGCTCCCAGGCAGACTAAATAACTTTTTTGCCCGCTTTGAGGACAATACAGTGCCACTGACCGCAACCAAAACATGCGGACTCTCCTTCACACCCAGTCCTCACAACCATAAAGGGCAATGGGTTTTATAACTGATTTAAACTATTTTTATCCAGATCCTAACTCTATGTCAAATGTTACAGTTGAAGTCGGAAGTTTACATAAACTTAGGTTGGAGTCATTAAAACGAGTTTTTCAACCACTCCACAAATTCTTTGTTAACAAACTATAGT
Organism: Oncorhynchus nerka; assembly: GCF_034236695.1. Classification (NCBI taxonomy): domain Eukaryota; kingdom Metazoa; phylum Chordata; class Actinopteri; order Salmoniformes; family Salmonidae; genus Oncorhynchus; species Oncorhynchus nerka. The sequence goes on from NC_088415.1 coordinate 57,964,352, forward strand.
TTCAATCAGATCGAGAGTTAACCTACGTTGGCCGACATCCGCATAGTGGGATGTTTTGGCGATGTAGGAAGTGGAACTGACAAATTGGTGAGCGGCTGCTCGTGTGTCACAAACCACTCCCTTACTATCCATACAGGGTTAAAGTTCAAACGGCGATAGAAAGTTTAAGCTCTATCGGTGTTAGAAATAATGTCCGTTTTCATGTTCATTTGGATGGAGGAATTATAGCCTCAGTCTAATTGAGGTGTAGACAATAGAATAATACGCATTTGAGTGTCTGGACTTGTAACGCAGCTGCGTGAACTTCTAAAGCGGTCGCATGGCATTTGTCAAAAATCGGCGATATACAGTGCCTTGCGAAAGTATTCGGCCCCCTTGAACTTTGCGACCTTTTGCCACATTTCAGGCTTCAAACATAAAGATATAAAACTGTACTTTTTTGTGAAGAATCAACGACAAGTGGGACACAATCATGAAGTGAACGACATTTATTGGATATTTCAAACTTTTTTAACAAATCAAAAACTGAAAAATTGGGCGTGCAAAATTATTCAGCCCCTTCACTTTCAGTGCAGCAAACTCTCTCCAGAAGTTCAGTGAGGATCTCTGAATGATCCAATGTTGACCTAAATGACTAATGATGATAAATACAATCCCCCTGTGTGTAATCAAGTCTCCGTATAAATGCACCTGCACTGTGATAGTCTCAGAGGTCCGTTAAAAGCGCAGAGAGCATCATGAAGAACAAGGAACACACCAGGCAGGTCCGAGATACTGTTGTGAAGAAGTTTAAAGCCGGATTTGGATACAAAAAGATTTCCCAAGCTTTAAACATCCCAAGGAGCACTGTGCAAGCGATAATATTGAAATGGAAGGAGTATCAGACCACTGCAAATCTACCAAGACCTGGCCGTCCCTCTAAACTTTCAGCTCATACAAGGAGAAGACTGATCAGAGATGCTGCCAAGAGGCCCATGATCACTCTGGATGAACTGCAGAGATCTACAGCTGAGGTGGGAGACTCTGTCCATAGGACAACAATCAGTCGTATATTGCACAAATCTGGCCTTTATGGAAGAGTGGCAAGAAGAAAGCCATTTCTTAAAGATATCCATAAAAAGTGTCATTTAAAGTTTGCTACAAGCCACCTGGGAGACACACCAAACATGTGGAAGAAGGTGCTCTGGTCAGATGAGAACCAAAATTAAACTTTTTGGCAACAATGCAAAACGTTCTGTTTGGCGTAAAAGCAACACAGCTCATCACCCTGAACACACCATCCCCACTGTCAAACATGGTGGTGGCAGCATCATGGTTTGGGCCTGCTTTTCTTCAGCAGGGACAGGGAAGATGGTTAAAATTGATGGGAAGATGGATGGAGCCAAATACAGGACCATTCTGGAAGAAACCCTGATGGAGTCTGCAAAAGACCTGAGACTGGGACGGAGATTTGTCTTCCAACAAGACAATGATCCAAAACATAAAGCAAAATCTACAATGGAATGGTTCAAAAATAAAAATATCCAGGTGTTAGAATGGCCAAGTCAAAGTCCAGACCTGAATCCAATCGAGAATCTGTGGAAAGAACTGAAAACTGCTTTTCACAAATGCTCTCCATCCAACCTCACTGAGCTCGAGCTGTTTTGCAAGGAGGAATGGGAAAATATTTCAGTCTCTCGATGTGCAAAACTGATAGAGACATACCCCAAGCGACTTACAGCTGTAATCGCAGCAAAAGGTGGCGCTACAAAGTATTAACTTAAGGGGGCTGAATAATTTTGCACGCCCAATTTTTCAGTTTTTGATTTGTTAAATATCCAATAAATGTTGTTCCACTTCATGATTGTGTCCCACTTGTTGTTGATTCTTCACAAAAAAATACAGTTTTATATCTTTATGTTTGAAGCCTGAAATGTGGCAAAAGGTCGCAAAGTTCAAGGGGGCCGAATACTTTCGCAAGGCACTGTAGTAACGCAAGGAGCAGCTTGTGGATTTGACAGCTCTTATGCAGTTCCACCACCACTATGTGTCGGCTGTAGCACGGATCTGATAGGATCTAGCCCTTCGACTTTAATCCACCCACTGGGAGAGATGGGGTGCATCCGAAATGGCACCCTATTCCTTACATAAGTGCACTATTTCTGTAGTAATATAGAGAATAGGGTGCCATTTCACACACAGCCATGGCCAGAGAAGTGCCCATCAAAATGTAAAAAGAAATGATACATTCAGGCTAAGATGTGCTGGCGCCACAGAGATAAACTACTTCCATTTCAATGGCTGCCACTTCATCCCGGAGTTTACATGTTTAATGACCCGCAGAAGAGGTGCTCAGTCCACAGAATATAAACTAGGTGCATTAAAAAAAAAAGAGTTCTACCACATACTTACATTTATTGCAGATATAGCCTTGGTCTGAGCAACGGCGCATCGGCAATAAACGTCATGTATTGAATGTGCATGAATGTTGTCATCGTGGACTTCTTTATTCCCCCTAAGAAGTAACACATAAACGTCATGTATTGAATGTGCATGAATGTTGTCATCGTGGACTTCTTTATTCCCCCTAAGAAATAACACAGATGACAAAATTCAATCATCATTGGACACCATGATGTGACCAGACCCTGGGGAGTAGCACTCAGTTTATGGAGGTCACGTGGAGTCGTCTGGCAACCAGTATACTGAGTGACACAAGGGTCAATAACATGATAATATGGTCATTATCCAAAGCGGCTTAAAGTTCTGTCTTGTATGGAGTGTATGTACTGTAGCGCATGTCGGAATCATTCTTCAACTCTGGTTTCGCAAGAGCCAACCAGCTGAGAAGCTCCAACCAATGTGGAGCCATCAGAAATGTGTCAAAACGCTTGCTATTGAGCAGCTCAAACAGGAATACTAAACTCGACAGCATGACCTTCAGCATCTGCTACCGGTCAATACCAGAGAAAGGAGGCTCTCCGCTGGCAAGAAACAAAGAGAGAGGCCGTTCTCTTTGTTTGAGAACCTTTTAGCCGCGGTGCTGTGGTCTTATCCAGGCCTGTGGTGATTGGTTTGGAGGGGGGGGGGGGGTGTCAGTCCTTCCCAGGGTGCAAATAGTAAACTTGATTGATGGCTCGATCCGTCCAACCCCCCCTCTGGGTTGCTCGTCATTGGAGACTTCACAGAAGGGGAAACGGAGAGAGAGAATCTGAGGTGGAAAATATCTCTCCCTCCCCTGTTCTTGAAATTGTTGAAATTCAAGGCAGAGTGAAGTCTGCCTCATCAATACACGGGAGCTCAAAGATTAACATCTGCCAAAATGGAGAAAATAAATCTTTCACTCAAAACTGTATTTTCAGTCCGATTCAATCGTATTGCATACAGAACATAATGGGTTCACACAATGGGAGCCACAGTGCTTTTCTTCTTTAAAGAAGCATACAAAATGGTGGCAAAGCCAAATCCAAACACAATATGCACCACATACAATCTAAAAGGTAAATATCAGGTAAACCCCTCACAGGTAGAGCCCCCAGTTTTACATATCAGACACAATATCTGCATGCATTCTCAACAAAGACACTGCATCATAGCTGTAACGGTTTTCTTCCGTCGAAGGAGAGGAGGACCAAAATGCAGCGTAGTTCGTGTTCAACATGTTTAATAAAAGACGATAACGTGAACACTATACAAATACAAAATAACAAACGTGGCAAAACCCGAAACAGTCCTATCTGGTGCAGAGAACACAAAGACAGGAAACAACCACCCACAAACCCCAACACAGTCCTATCTGGTGCAGAGAACACAAAGACAGGAAACAACCACCCACAAACCCCAACACAGTCCTATCTGGTGCAGAGAACACAAAGACAGGAAACAACCACCCACAAACCCCAACACAGTCCTATCTGTGGCAGAGAACACAAAGACAGGAAACAACCACCCACAAACCCCAACACAGTCCTATCTGGTGCAGAGAACACAAAGACAGGAAACAACCACCCACAAACCCCAACACAGTCCTATCTGTGGCAGAGAACACGAAGACAGGAAACAACTACCCACAAACCCCAACACAGTCCTATCTGGTGCAGAGAACACAAAGACAGGAAACAACCACCCACAAATCCCAACACAGTCCTATCTGGTGCAGAGAACACAAAGACAGGAAACAACCACCCACAAACCCCAACACAGTCCTATCTGGTGCAGAGAACACAAAGACAGGAAACAACCACCCACAAACCCCAACACAGTCCTATCTGGTGCAGAGAACACAAAGACAGGAAACAACCACCCACAAACCCCAACACAGTCCTATCTGTGGCAGAGAACACGAAGACAGGAAACAACTACCCACAAACCCCAACACAGTCCTATCTGTGGCAGAGAACACAAAGACAGGAAACAACCACCCACAAACCCCAACACAGTCCTATCTGTGGCAGAGAACACAAAGACAGGAAACAACTACCCACAAACCCCAACACAGTCCTATCTGGTGCAGAGAACACAAAGACAGGAAACAACCACCCACAAACCCCAACACAAAACAAGTTACCTAAATATGGTTCCCAATCAGAGACAATGACTAACACCTGCCTCTGATTGAGAACCATATTATTATTATTTTTTTAAATTGTACCTTTATTTAAGCAGGCAAGTCAGTTAAGAACAAATTCTTATTTTCAATGACGGCCTAGGAACAGTGGGTTAACTGCCTGTTATCAAGCCATACATAGAAACGGACAAACTAGACACACAACATAGAATGCCCACCCAGCTCACGTCCTAACCAACACTAAAACAAGGAAAACACAAGGAAAACACAAAATAACTATGGTCAGAACGTGACAATAGCCTACATTTCTATGGTAGGTTTACATGGTAGGTTTACATGAATATGTCACAATGGAACTGTCCACGTTCAAACCTGCCCAATAAACAAGATAAGACAAAAAGTGTCCTATTCCCCTGTTGTTTGTGTCACAATGACCACATGATGAAGTTGGCACTTTACAACTTTACAGTACCAATCCTCTGGGCTTTTGGTACAGTTCTTAGTGTGTCAAAGGTTGTGGGTTCGAGTCCAGCAAGGGACTAATCCCCCATATTGTTGCATTTTCACAATGCTTAGCAAGCACAACATTAAAAACCCAATAAAATAGTTAGTAACACAATAACAACACACATTTAGAACACACACCACAAGCCCTTACATTAGTGATTATCATAACACTTTTCTCAAGAACAACTCAAACCACTTCACACTGTATAGTTGAATTAACTCCCATCCACCACTAATGTGTAGCAGTTTCACGCCACACGGTTCACAGTAACAGACTCCATGTCTGAAAATAATATCTAGCTGTCGATTATCATAAACCACAACCTGCTGGCCATTGAAAAATGTCCAAACTGGCAACTGAATAGAGAAACTCCAGTCTCTTAGACAGTTAATCATTTAATTTCCTCTCCAGGCACCTGAAATATATTAGTTTCCAGGGTGTGCTGACACTGATGTTTTCTGCACATATTGGCAACTATAAGCAACATGTTGCCAGTTCAGAGACACGTTGCCAGTTCTTCTCTATCCAAACAGCCCTTCCTGATTGTGCTCAGTGGTTCTAAAGAATATCTTGAACATTATAGACCTACGGCTATTCCTGAGATGCCCGTAGGTCCGTATTCGCACTTTCCAACACAAATCAGTGATTCTGGCCTATGGTCCACGTATAGCTTTGGGAATTTTCTTGGGAATAATTTATCTTGGGGAATTTCCCTATTGTGAAAAATGACCAATATTTCTAGCCACAACTAGCTGTGGGATGGTGGGAGCCGGCTGCACAAACTCTAGTGAAGGTTACACTGGCATACAGTAGGTTGCGCAGTAATGACATCTGGCCCATGCCGTGGTTAACCAGCCTGCCAGTAGATTTGGCTAGCCTAGCACACTTCTTTATTTCTCCTTCAGCAGGTCAGCTCCTCCCATCCTCTCCTCCCAGGGGAGGCATCCAGCCTGTTTCTGATCTGATGAGGGTGTGAGGGAGGTCTGTGACGCCTCTGGCGGTGGGAACCCAGGGGTGAACTCTCTGATAAGGTCCTCGTTGTCCCTGGCTTTGTCTCAGTTACGGTCTCTGTCCCTTCGCTTCTTCTCTCTCGTTCCTCTCTTTCTCCTCCCTCTTTCGTTATTTTCTTCCAACTCTCTGCTTATGTTTCCTCTCTCTCCCTCCCTCCCTCCCTCCCCCCATCTCTCTGTGTGGTTTCACAATGGCATCAGCCCAAACTCTGTGTTGGAAAAGCTAGTTAACCTCGCCATGCTAAACTCTCTTCTTGACAAGGTCTATCAAAAAGAGGCTGTCCACTTTATACTCTAGACCACTGGTTCCCAACTAGGACCACTGGGGGTACTTGGCCTATCTACATGGGGGTACTTGAGAAGACTTATGAGACCATAGGACTACTGGTCAAATGGACATGAGGGGGTACTTCAGGGGTACTCCGGACAGAGAAAAGGGTTGGAAACCACTGCTCAAGACTAGAATAATGAATAGATAGACCAGGCTTAGGGCACTCAGACAATCTCACACAATAGACCTCATGTCAAGGTGACTAAAGCAGCTCCGCTTCCTAAGGCGAAAGTGATTGGGACATTTCCATGTGTTTGTTTGTTTAACAAGCTCTACTGTATGGTTCTCTACTGTAAGCTCTACTGTTAGCCTTTTAGAGCATTAAGCACCCGTGTGAAACATGCCTAGCTGGATATACTTCAGTGCAGTGGAACATTGCACAACGTTGGAGTCTTTGGAGTAGAACTATAATATTAGTGACCACTATGCAGGAATGTTTGTACTTTTATCCACAATGGTTTCCATCATTCTGGTGCTGCTAATATTTTGACCCTGTTTCTTTGCCTTGTATGTATCACATGAGCACATTGGCAGATCACAGGGCATAAAGTACATTTGAAATGGACAAATATAGGAGAATGTAGGCAGAGAGACAGAACCAGTGCTAACATGGTCCTTTATCTCTCGTATCGCCTGTATCTCTGATGTCATGCCCAGGCCAGGCTATTGGGGTTGCAGACAGCCACCCCTCTGATTGGCCCCTGAGAGGTTATGTGGGTGGGACCTGTATGCATAATGGAGAACATGACAGCTGTGCAGGTGTTCTAATCACTGATCTATGCTCCAGCAGCTGTCTGCCAAACAATCCCTTTCTCTATCTCTCTTTTTCTCTCTCTCTTTTGTTTCCCTCTCACTTTATCTCTCTCACTAAATCTTATTTCTTCCACACACACAACGTTATCTTGAGGACCGTTATATATTGAGGACGCTCTTTAAATGCCACAAATAAAATGTAAGCCATTGCTATAATGCCTCTTACACATTAATGGTAGCCTGCGGTATTAGAGAGTTGTGTCTCCCATTTGGCCCCTCCAGAGAAAGTACATGTCCCTCCGAGTCTCCTGTATGAGGGAAACCCTAAGACAAGCCCAGAGACCCTTCGGTTAGAAGAAGCCGTTTGGGGGGGACACGGGTCGTACATGGGTCATAGAATGAAAAGCTTGGATCTAAATCATTCAAAAGATCACAAGAAGAAGCTACTGTAAGCTTAGTGAGGGTGGTGTGCATGAGCATTTTCAGAGGCAGATGTAGAGGTAGTCATGGTGATCATCATTGATTAGCTTATAGATGGAAGATCAGAAATAATAGCTTAACGTATCCATACAAAAGTAATTTTAAAGTAATTTATTATACCCGCTGGTGTTTATAAGGAAAGCAGGACCCTGCTATGTAATTTTCCTGGTAGAACACATGAAAGTAGACTACTCCTTGTACAAAAAATGCATAACATGTCCATACAAAACCCCTGTTAAAGTCCTTATTATGCCCTGTCTATGCAAAGCAGAACCTGTCTATGTAATGTTCCTGTTGGAGCACCTGAAAGTACTTATACTTGGGCTGAAATCTTTGCTTGGTTGGTTGGCCAAGAAAGGCTTACAGAGCAAGATGCATCAATTCCATCCCCTGTGTCCAGGCGCCGCTGATGCACCAGTCTGCATGCAAGCTATTACCCAATTTTGTTCAGACAGGGTTAAATAACCACAAATCCTATATCAAACAAATGAAAAAGTAGCCAATTCACAGACAATTAATATGTTCAATCTTACCTGAAAGAAGTTTTTACAAATTCCGCAGGAATGCTAGAGCGGTACGTTGCGCTTTTGTGCAGGTGTTTCAAACGTAGCCTACCCCGGTGCTCCAATCGTATCGTCTGACTGTCAGTCGAATGGGTGAAACGGCAAAAAAAAGAACCGGTAAGTGAGCAAAAAAAGATTCAACGCGCTACACCTTCAGCATATAGGTCAATTGTCTGCTTCACGACTAATATTCAGCATCTGCCTCATGTCCAATTTGGAGATATCTGATCTAAATCGTGATAGACGCTTGGCGCAGGTGCTCACTCCCTGTACGCCGGTGGCGAGGCTGCGGGTGAGGAGCTGAACCGGTTTGAACAAAGAGGAGAGCACTGACAGACAGACGGTTCCATCATTCAATGGAAATAAGAGGGGGAGGCGAGGATTGGAGGAACGGATTGATTTTACATGACCATAATCCGATTCCATACATAAACCTAAAAGGTTGATCCCTTGTCTCTGAATACAATTCAAATTGGCACATCATGAGATTA